>NC_143564.1:58090000-58390000 GCF_054136105.1 Typopeltis vanoorti
ACTTTTTCAAAAGTTTCTGAGGGTTTTCCTACTCTCAATAGCAGCAATAGCCCGATTAAAAGTATTTCCTACATAACATTCCTTGAAGACACCAAGTAATATCCTGCTCCATAGTTTTCAGGAGTGAGATGGTACTCAGCGAACGTGTTAATGGGACGCTCTCGTAAATACGAGTGGGTCACATAAGTCGAACACACTATAACGTGAGGATTGATTATGCATGTATTTTTCCTAAACTCTCTTATCTACATCATTTGTATGGTCCGTATCATGTATGCTTCTGCTTGGATGTTGTAATATATCGTAGCGATTGAACGATGTTTTATTTGTTTTATTTCATTATTATTATATTGCATTATACGTATTTAGGGGAAGGGGTAATGATTTTAATTTTTAGCACATCCAGGTTAGTACTGTTAACGTACTATAAGTTTACAACCCTTGGTGGGTGGTAGTATTTGATTTAAAAAATCATTAGAAATCACAATAGAAAATTTTAAATGAGAGCGAATCTGTTTTCTTTGCTAAATTTTTAATTAACGTTCTACCAATCAGAAGTAAAATTTCCCTCGATGCTTAAAAATATCATATAGGACTTAATATAATGCGTGTTGCTGCATAATTGTTCGACAGTCCTCTTCTTGATCTTCCTAAGGTTTCTTTAAAAATCAACAAACACACCACTCATCGCATCCGTAAAGCGGTTTCTTAAGCTAGATTTAATATACTTTATAGATGAAAAGATTTGTTCCGAATGCATCTAGAGACAGTATTTGAAGTCTTTAATCTAAAAGAAAACAGAACGGTCGGTTATTATATTTTTTCTTGTATTGTATATGATATTAAAATTATTTATTAAAATCAAATCAGAATAGTAATTTTGAACAATCTTTTTTAATTTGAGATATCTCCACCCAGCATTATTTTTACCAAATCGCAATAAATTTTGATCAAACGAAGTGAATGAAGATAAAAATATAGTTAAACATTCGATAGTTTGAATCTGGCATTCTATTTTACCTTTTCATATGTCAAGTAACATTGACAATGTTGAGCCGGTCTCATACAGCAGTCAAAGGGTTTTTCGTCCAGCAACCAGGAAAAACGGCCACCAGAACACACGCAATTTTTATAGATAAAAGAATACTTATAGGCAGGAATATACAAAATATGCCAAACCTTAATCGCTATGCAAAAAAAATTTACTCGCCCAAAATTCCTACCCCTCAAATTTTAATGATTTGTCCCAATAAGCCAATAGGAGTTCCACAAAATTATTAATAGTGCTGTGTCATGGTTGAATAATTTTTTAATCAACAATAATCTGTTTCATTTAGTCTGCAGCTACTTTCCAGCAGATTATTAAAAAAAAAACGTAATAAGTTTTATTCCTCGTTACTTATAAAACTACATTACACTCTTTATAGTAGAAATTTATGCCTGAAAAATTCCTGCTTTGTATCTGTAGAAGAGAAAGAGAGAGAGAGAGAGGGAGAGAGAGAAAAAATAATTTTTATGCAGTCTGGAACAGCGTCACATTGTTATACCTACGAGATATCATTTGCTTGAAGTCTCTTATACTAAAAATATGCCATTCTTGATTTCATACGAATACTTTTTATTCTTACCTTTACTCGCAATCGATGTATATATTATGAACTGCAAATTTCAATCATTTATCTTCAGGCGAACTTTTTTTTCAGTTAACTGGTGTTCAATGTTTTTTTTTTTTTTCAATTAATTATTTTCGTTGATTTTTTACACACCAATTATCTAGCTGCCATTGCACCTCTTGTTTCTAGAGCACAGTTTTTCATCCAAGTAATATCAAAAAATATTCACGTTTTGTTAATGTCAATAATTGTGTGTGTGTGTGTGTGTGTGTGTGTGTGTGTGTGTGTGTGTGTGTGTGTGTGTGTGTGTGTGTGTGTGTGTGTGTGTGTGTGTGTGTGTGTGTGTGTGTGTGTTTAATTACTGTCAATTGGATTAAATGCATTAGTTATTTATTTTCATTTTAATGATTATTTATGCGATCAAAACATTTATATCACAGCTTCTAAGAGGAATTACTATGGGAAGACCACTAAGTGAATTTCTTGGTTGGCATGAATTTGTTTTCAACCTACTTCACTATTCTCTCTCATTTAGGATCCCAGAGTGCAAATAAAACGCTAACTGGTAAGTCGAAACTATGTCCCAGATAAGATGTCATACATTCCTTTCTTTGCAGGAATAAAGATTTATAAAACGCAGTAGTTTAAATTATGTTGATTACGTCATGGCAGATTTTTGGAACATGTTGTTTATTGAACTTTGCAGCAAAAATATAAATGAGATTTAAGTTTCGTTGATGCTATTAACAGTCCCTCAAAAATAAATTAACACAAATAAATAAATCAGGATTCAGCAGAATATGATTTTTTTCCTCAAAGAAATACAAATTAGAAGTTTTTCTTTGTTCTAATGATATAAAATTTATTTATTTAACTCTCCGATCCTCATAGTATTTTTTTTTCAATCTTCCATGCACGCATTGACATCAGAATGACAATAATTGTGGCATGCTGAATGATGTTGCTTTGGAATTTTTATATTATTATTTTCTTTTATTACACTATAAACCTCCATCGGAAAATAGTCCTACATGAAACTTTAAAAATTTTCATGTGTGCTACAGTCTATATAAATATGGCAATTAATGACTGCGTAATAGTGTCCAACTTATTATGTTCGGACGGGTAGTCGACTTTAAAAGTATATATACAAGATTAAAACGACAGCTATTTAATTTTAAAACAATAAAATCTCGAAGATGATTTATAGGTACCAAAAAAGGAGGGAAAATATTTTTATTATAATTAAATAAAGCGAATTCATTTTCATTCGTTTTAGGACGAGGGGATACAAATCGATGGAATAATCATTGCAGTATCATTTAAGAAGCAATTGCCACAGGAAAAGATGAAATAAATTCCAGAAAACAAAGTCGAATTTCTAACGTTTAAAATTCAAATGCGTAAGACTTTTTTCCTTTTTCAATCTTAATTTTGAAGAAGATGAAGGTCCTATGGTCTGCCACCGTAGGGCCCTATCTTCTTCGAAAATGTAAATTAAAAAAAAAAAAACTGCTACTAAGATATTGGAGAGTACGAGAGGCGGTACAAAAGTATTGCCTCCTATATATATATATATATACAGTATATATATATATATATATATATATATATATTTTTTTTTTTTTTTTTTTTTTTTGTCTTAGAACACCGAAGATAGCTTTACACGTTACTGAATGAACAGTGGTAGTCTCTACAGTAGTTCAACTAGCGAGTGATGCTGCGATCAATCACATGAGCGCAGCCCATAAGTAGTTCTTGTGTGCTATGACGTTGCTATAGATACACTTACGAAGCAGAAAGTAGTGATTGAATTCTTTAGTGCAGAAGATGCAAGCTCGATAGAAATTCATACCTGTCTGAAAAACGTATATGGAGAAGATGCTGTTGATGGCAAGACTGTCAAACGCTGGGTCACACAATTTAAGTCTCCCGACTCTGAAGCCCTCTGGCTAAAACCTGTTTCGCCGTCTAAAGGATGCGCTCCATGGAGACTACTTTGATGACGATGAGTAGCCGAAACATGGATTTCATGAAATACTCCAACGTTGGTTTAAAGACTTTTGCGCCTCCAGAGTTTCACTCGGCGATGGCAATAGTGTACAGAGAACGATGAAGACTTTGGTGGAAAGAAATGAGAGTGAAGGATGGAGGATTAATCCATCTAAAGGCCGTTATTATTTAAATGAAGTATATTTTCTCAGAAAAAAAAATAGCAGGCAGTACTTTCGTAGCACTCCTAGTACCTGAAGTTATATGAACAACTGATATCAACAGTCGACAACAACTTACCAACTGTTGCAGCATAATAGACTCAGTGATCTGTTTTTAGGTTAGATGGACATCCATACTACTGGAAGAGTAAGAAAGCTCACAGTACGGATGATAGCTACTCCATGACTTTCCACTTTGTGAAACAATTTCCCTGTAAAGCTGCAATTAGAAAAGTTTTAAATTTCAGTATTTTCGTGCAACCCAAATAAGACCCTTTCTAGTTCGACATGTTAACATTTTAGAAATGTTTTTTTTTTTTTTAAATCAAAACTGAGCTCGTGATTGGTATATAGAGTGCAGTGATCGATTACAAGTTATAAGCAAGTTATTGTCTTTTGTATAATTTCCTTAAACTTCGAGTTCAAATAAGAAATTTTGAAATTGTTGATGTTATTTTCTGCACGTAGATTTTATACATAAGCTCTTTCATCTCTTAACATAATAAAATAATTCCGTTTTTTATTTTCAGTTTATCTGCATTATTGTCATTGTCATTGATTATTTTATATTGATGAACACTGGCGAAATCTTTTCATTGATGTTTTATATTCCTAGATAATTTTTATTAAAGTTTGGGGAGATTCACATAATATGCTACCAGTGTTCTTATTACAAATCGATGTGTATACACATTTTAAAGCAATCTCAGTTCTACTAAAATTTCACATAGTGTTCTATATTCTATATTTAGTGGGAACATTTTCCTGCCATTTACCTTCAAATTCCTACTTGGGGAAACTAAACCAATGATAATTCGGTGGTGCTGCCACCTTTCGGCAAGAAATGTAATTATAAAAGATAGCCAGACTTCGCAATTTATTGTAATAAATGTCATTAGTATGAAGAAGTCTTAAGAACTTGATAAGGATTTATGCTACACGTTCGATTTCCGCCCAACACGATCCTATAATTATAAGAACAGCTTATAAGCCTTATGACTGTAATTCTGTCAAACTGTTTTGTTCTTGTTTTTCTGTTTTTATTTATCTTTTCATACGAACCTTTCCTTTTATATTCACCGGTTTCATCTTTGTTGTCTCGGTATTTAAATATCTTATTATACTCCAAATTTTAGCAAACATTAATTTTCAAGCAATGTTCCTTTACTGGTATTTACTTTGCTGAATATTCACAGTGAACCAACTGCGTCCCTACACTCGCTATAGAAAAAATTATTCTAACAGCGGTAAAAGCTTCAGCCAGTATCTAAAGGTGAACTAGATTTCTTTGCCAGAGGTTCACTTATCCTACATTCTTTAACCTAACTTAAAATCATCCCAAATATTCTCTCTAGTAAGTCATCCAACATTTGGAGTAACACATAAGGATAAGTGATGGTGCTCTAGTTCTGTAAACTTAATGTATGCTAATCTTAACATTTGGATACATACCAACATTTTTTTGTTGTATCCTTATTAAATGATCTATCTTCAAATACAAAGTTTCCCGACAGTAAAATGAAAGATGCATTTTTAAGCTAAAAATATCAAGAGGCACTGAAATATTATCAGTTAATTTAATTACACTATACTTCACCATTTTGACAATATCGACATTACAGAGCACAAAATAATAAAGCGCTATTAGTAGGCAGAAGTGGAAGATGATACGCTGTTATTTTTTGCATCTCAGCATTCTTTTTTTCATCTCAGCATTTTTTCTGGAATTCTAATTTTAACCTTTTGTCTAATTACCATATAATACTTACTATAGATATCCAGTCTTTGATGAGTAGGATGAGCCTGTGTAGCTCAGTAGAAGTGGTGTTTGCATTCTACAGCGCTTGACTGCATGAAGAAAGGATTTGGTGGTTCAAATCTAGTCGCGGACTAGAGGAAATTTTTCTAAGCCTTTTTTCGGCAGGTTTCCGAGTTAGTCGATCTCTGGCATGGGCTAGCGGGTTTTTTCTCCCGGAAACTCGGGTTTTTCGTCCCGTAAACTCAAGAAAATCGACCGTAGAACCCACACTATTTTCAGACATTAAAAATATTGTGTTAGGGTTAGAGACCACGAGATGGCGGCACCAGCTTGCCGCCTTCTTCACTGCGTACCGCTGAATGATAGCCTTGGGCCAGCAATCTCTTTGATTGGCTACCAGTGGAGATTGAACTGCCCACTCAGTCTCCAAAAGTTAGATAGGGTAAACGGCCCCGCCTACTCCCTATACGGGAACAACATAGGCGTTAGCTGATTTTTTTTTTTTTTTTGATGAGTAGGATAGCTATCGAAATGACAAGGGTACTCATCTCTGCCTCTTTAATATTTATTTCTTGTACGTATGAATAAACGAATTTCGTTTTATTTATTTTTTCAGAGTCAACTGTTGGCAGTCCGAAGTCTGTAGAAGAAACCACTGCTGTGAATCGCGATTTGGAGAAAGGTGGGTATAAATGAAATCAAATCTAGGAATATAAAATGATAACCATACGTACGAATAACAGTACGAGAATAACAAACATGGAATTGTTTGCAAAAATGATAAAGGTCCGTAATAGTAGGTGAGAAATAATCTTCATTTAATTCGCTAAAATCTTGTTGTTGTTCGTTTAATTTTAAACCTACTTAATGTACTATTTCACAAAGCAGAGACAGCACCAAAAATCGCATATAAGCATTTGTATCCTCATTTATAATAAAGCATTTATTAGCGATTCCACTGTTTATCTGAAAAGGACATCCACATCAATTTTACAATTGTATTTGAAAATTCGTTGATTAAAACATAATTTTAAAAAATATAAATAAATACAAGAAACGTAGAATCTTTGCAATTTTGTAGTCTTCGGAATCAAATAATTAATCGAAATTTATTTTAAATGGATTTACTTCCTTCTCGTAAAGAAGACAATTTTAAACTCTTGCACAGGTAATGCATATTGATAAAAATCTATCAAAAGGATCGTAAAGTGACTTCTTTATGTTATAAGAAAATTGTTAAGGTAATGTGCACTTTTCTTTTTCTAGGTATCTCAACAATCGTTTGAATTTAAGAAAAAACTCAGTAGATTATAAAACTCTAGTTTGTGATTTTATTTCGCCTTCCTGTTATCAGTATTCCTTTAGTTAGCGGTGCGTAAAGTTAAGACTAGACATACATGCTGCATTTTTATACGTAAGTACGTAGTACCACATTTGTTGCTTGATGAAATGTTACAGGTTAGTCTGTAAGGTTACATACAGATAATGATTAATTAATAATACGAAGAATATGCCACTGTGCATACCGAATCTCTCTCTCTCTCTCTTTCGTTAATAACTGAAAGAGAAAGGTGCAAAAATCCACCTCGTACTTTAGTACCATAACCTACAGTTACTCTAGTTCCTTAATCGTTATTATCAGGGCTGCCGAGAGGGCTTGACATCTGAGACTTTTGTCACGGGCTCGGCATCGAAAAGGACCCGACCATCGGGCCCCGACGTGTCACATAATTGTGTTTATAATGCATGGTTTTAATTCTCGTAATAATATAACGATGATAAAGGGTAATGGCATATCGAGAATAATACTGTGTTTTGTTTTAGACAGACGGCTACGCTCTTTAGCTTGCCGTGAGTGTCCGGAAGACACTGATTCTCTCGCCGCGGATCGCTGTAGTTATAGCGTGTGATGGCGTCAATAGGCGTTCGTGCAAGGTTGTTGCAGTCGACTGAGCTAGCAATGAATGCAATTACTAACTAGCTAGTAATTGCATTCACAGTAATGTTCCCTGCAGAACTCTTCGTTCTTGTTAGTATTTTGATAGACGAAGGTTTTGTGATTATTTGTAAAGTGTGCAACTGTATAGTGTAGGCCGTGCGCTAAAAAATAAAAGTAAGTAATCTTATTAATTTGATTTTTTAATTATTAAAATTATATTTTTAATTTTGTTCGTATTTTTAATCGTATTTTGTATGGTATGTAATGTATCAAATTTTGAATTTATTGTATACTTTTTTAAATAAATGTTTAATGTTTTATATTACTTTTTTTATTAAACAAAAGTGATGTACTTTTTTAAGTAGGGCCCGGACCCCAGACATGTCACGGGCCCGAAAATTTCTCTCGGCGGCCCTGGTTATTATTATTCGGTTATTATTTTTTTAAAATAAATATACAGTTTCAAAGCAAAATATCAAAATATTTCAAACTTCAAAATTTGGAAAAAAAAAAAAAAAGGTTTTCAAAAAAAAACGTTTTTTTAGAATACGATTCTCCTGAAAACCACAAGAACACTTTTCTCAGTTTGGATCTTTTATCTCTTAAAAAATCGACAAGGAAAGTGGAAACAAAGGATATACCTTTTAATGCAAAGTTTCTCTTTGTTGTGGGTCGACTTAAACGGCTATACGCAGCGTCTCAGGATCAACCGAACTCAGGAATAGCCGAACGAAACTGTCGTTTCAGAGTGATTCTTTCTGGCTTTGAACTTCGGAAACATGCAGTGTTTTTTGGGCGATTGCAAACAAAGTAGCCGGCTACCTTCCCATAGAAAAATCTAACGTAAAAAATTAAAAAAACCGCTGTTCGAATATTCTTTATTGAATTATATGCTAATTGAGACATTTCTTTTAGAAACAACCAAAGAAAATGCTAGCGACAAGCCTACTACTAACCTTCCATTTACCTCAGAAGAAGAAGGATTACCATTCCGAGAATCTTTACTGTCTTTCTCTTTCAATATGCATCAGTACTGGTTCTCGTGGCTATTGCTTGCCACTCTGAATTATGCTGGATCGATGGATCTCTGGCTGCAGAGGATATCGCAAGATATTCGAAAGGGTAAGTTTCATTCAACTTCATTTTTCTAACTTATTAAAGAATCATATTTTCTTATTCGTCTGATTGCTAACCCGAGTGGAAGCGTTTCCTCTTGTAAACCTGTAGGCTGCGGATTAAATTTTACAAACATCCAGGTTGCAATACGAATGTCCGTGAATGCCTTAAGGTGATAGATTAATTTAGTGGAATAACGCCAGAATGTTTATTAGTTGTTTGAAGTGGCTTGGAAAAAAGAACCGTGTTCGATCTCTACAGTAGGGTTTTTCGGGTCTGAGTATACGTACTTAACTCGGAATATTTTTAATTTTTCATTCAGACTCAACTAACTCAAATTTTGTGTATGTTACCGATCACAAAAATGTTTGAATTTTCTCAATTTTTACTACCAGGACGTTTTGGTTTTTTTTTTTTTATTAATAACGATCAGCAGTGTCATATCTATAATTCTAAAACCACATAACATTGAATTTGGATTTAGAAAATATCCAACCTTGTTTCACTTTTTATATTCACTTAAGCATTTAAAATCAACTTTCATTTACGAGATTTAAAATCAAAATTACGAAACTAAGCTTGTGTGTGTGTGTGTGTGTGTGAGAGAGAGAGAGAGAGAGAGAGAGAGAGAGAGAGAGAGAGAGAGAGAGAGGACAAACTGTTGTTACAATTTTATTCTTCCAGTTTGTGCATTGCATATATCAACTTCGTTTTTTTTTAAGTTTTAAGGATTAAAATGCTATAAAAATGAATTCTAGTAAAAATAACAACGCATATGAACAAGTCATTCAACTATAAAATAAAATGATTCACATGTTTTGAGCACACTACATACTTCTTTCTCAACATTGCCGAATAGTTTACGGTTCGCTTATTGCAGCAAGTATTAAATAGTCGTGACGTATTTGCTTCCTTGTTTTGAAGATCTCAAAAGTTATTTGGTATTCTTACGCTCATTTACGATTGTTTCTTCGCCAAGGATAATCTAGGATCTTCGTACTAAATTTTTGTAGTTCAAAGAGTGACACGACATTGCACCATTCGACTGGAAATAACCTGAGCTCAATTCTCTTCATGCAGAGGAATTCTCTACGGATATTTTCAAATGAAAATTTGCTACCAGGATTCATATGGTGGTAGCGAAGTTTTTTCCCCATCCCGAAACTCGGGGTTTTCATTCGGCATATATGACAATCAGCTAGTTCTCTAGCTGATTGTTTTCTAGCTGTGTGTGAATGTGTGTGTGTGTAGTTGCAGATGTTTTGCAAATCATTTTACAATGATATTATTTTCAAAAAAAAAAAAAGAAGAAAAAGAAAGAAAAGAAAGATTTTTTTTAGTTTATGAAATAAAATAATTTTAAACATTTTTTTTTACTCGAATGTCTCGGACTCGATATCTGGTCGTTCGGCCTCGAGTCTCAACTTCCCAAAGTCCTTATAAATGTTCGAGGTTTTGGAAGACTCGAGTCTCGAGTCTTCCCAAACCTCCTCTACAGCAGGGTTCCTCGATTATCTAACCATTAGGCTATTGCGATGTTAATAGGCTCTATGTGTTCAACCTTTCGCATATGGGATTGTCATAAAAACAAATATACATTTTGTGGGCAGTTTTCGGTATTGCGAATTAATTATTATGTAATTAAAGAGTAATAAAAATGATATAAGTCGTACGACTTACTAAACTTGTCGGGTTTTAATCGTTTTTTTTTTAAATTAAACTCTTTAATTATATAATAATGTGGTTTCAATACCGAAAACTTCCCACAGAACTACTAAATCACAGAAACTTACGTTTGCAAATAGACATTTTATTTTCGACATACCTTTTAAAACACGAATGAGCTGGAATGTTTACATTTGTAAACGACACTACAGTACCTTCCTCAACTAGTAGTCAGATAGCAAAACCCGTTTCCCTGTGCCATAACCGACGAACTTTTTTTTTTTCATTACAAGGTCGAAAACAAAAATTGATGCAAGAAGATCAAAAAGCTGCTGTAGCAAATTTTAACCTTGTTGTCCATGGTCTGATAGGAGGAAGTCCTCATTTGGCCATTAGACTATCGCGAATAGTAGAAATTATTTGCACAACACTTAAAAAAGAGTGTATTTATTCATAAATGCATATGTACAGAAGAGAACACAATAAAGTTTTGTTCCTTTACATTTACTAAAATAAAATAAAATAAATAAATATACAATGTATATTACTTAGGTAAGTATTACTTTATTAATTTGTTTTGTTGAATTAAAATAAAACAAATTAATTAATTAATTATAAAACAACTGTATTAATTACTGTTTATTTAATTAAAAGCTATATAAACCGGCATCGAAGCCTCATACTTTGAAGTCTGTGCAATTATTTCCTATTTTGCTACATAGAGGGCGTTATACTAGTGGTTCTGAAACTGTTTCAGGCTGTGGCACGCTTAACAATGCAAATTTCAGTCGCAGCACACCTCTGTTCTTAATACTGGACTCAACCATAACCAATGATGTTAACCCAAACAGCAGTAATATTTTTTTATCTGTTTTATTTTTTTTTATTTTATTCATATGGAGTTTCCTCCCTTTTCTCCTCCGTCCCTATTGGGGCGAGTTGAGCCCCCTAATGGGGGGGTTAAGTATTTATGGCTGTAGATCCGTGTGTTCACGGGGAAGTTTGCCTGCTTGCGGGATGAAAAACCCCAGATAAACTGGGAGAAAAATCCTGTTGTCCACGTCCAAGACCGGCTAACTTGGTTATGGCTGAGGAAGATCCGTAAGCTCCTCATGTCGGCGACGGGAATCGACCCAGGACACTCCTTCCCCAGGCATATGGTTGCGAAGCGCATAGCCACTAGGCTAACCGCGCGGACTTTTTATCTGTAAATTGCGTGTTCTCAAGGCCGATTAGTCTGCAAGCGGGCGGGATTAAAAACCTGAATTTCCTAGAGAAAAAAAAAAAAAAAAAAAACACTGCTACCGTATGAGATCGACGAACTGCCTTCAACTAAAAAAAATCCATATAAAGATTTCTGTCATCACGACGAGAATCGAACTTAAGCCTTTTCCAACCGAAGGGCGCAACCCAAGCGCTCTCTCTCTCTCGCTCTCTCTTTCTCTCTTTGTTCGTCAGAGAACGTCACATCTGTTTCCCCTTGATAAGAAAAAAAAGACGTAAAATCATAAAGTTTTGCCTTTGAAATTTCTATACCCAGTTAATTTTAGTTCCATAACCTCAGTGCTTTTTTGTATTGAACCTATATAGCTCGAATCATATTCAGCAGTTTTCTGAATCTTTCTTTATGAGCCTCTGTAGCTCAATCAGTATAGACGAAGACTTCTGGTTGGAAAGACCTGGATTCGAATCTCGTCTAGGACACGAAAAACCTTTATCAGGACTTTTCAACTGAAGATGGGTTAGCCGGTCTCATTCGGATGTGGTAAGGTTTTCCTCGCGGAAACTCAGGTTTTTCGACCTGCAACCAGGCAAACTGGCCAGTAAAACATACATAATTTACAGACAAAAGAATACTTATAGGCATAAGACTAACCACCCTATCTTGGAATTATGGTTATGAAATCTAAGGATACTTGGAAGGTTGTGGAGGTTTAACTACCTGTTAGAACTTGCTGATAATAATGATGATTATTTCTTTGGTTTCGCAAAACGGATAACATCTATTTAAATTCGCGTTATCCCTTTACTGTCTGTCATCGCTATATACGCATAATAATTCCACTATGGCTGGAAGGATTCCATTTAGATTTGCTATTTGTGATCCTTACTATAATCTATTAGATTTCTAAAAAAAAGTAACGCAGAGTTTATTTAACCGCTTCAAGAGGAAAAATCTGACAAAAAACTTCGAAACGAAAAATAAATTCATGTCTTATACATAACAACAAATAAACTGTGCGCGGTACATTAAGCCAAAAAACGACTCGATGTTCAACTAAGTAATAAGCAATAATTTTATATACAGGAAATACTGGAAAGGCACTTTTCTTCTACTCAGATCATATTCATACTTGTTAATAATTTTTTAAAAAATTCGTACTATATATATATATATATATATATATAGTATGTATATATATATATAAGCAAATTTTTTTTTCTAAAAATCTCAATTTTTAGAAAGCCTACTCATACTGATAGATACCTTCATGCTTCCTCCCATCACTAACCCCCACAAAAATTTGGTATTATTTCCACCTTAGCTCACCGAGCCAAATCATCATTACTTACAGAAGAAACAGAAATTGAAAATGAACTCCTTTTTCTTAAAAAAACTTTTATTAATAATGGTTTCTCTCCTAAGAAAATTGACAAATTTCTTTACCCCAGTCACTCAACTACTTCTGAAGATCCCTCTTCCCCAAGAGCCTTCATCTCTTTGCCTTACATCAGTTCTATTTCACCAAAACTGTCAAAGATTCTCAAGAAGTTTAACTTCAAAACTTGCTTCACTACGCTTCCAAAACTTCGTTCAATACTTAGCAAACCTAAAGCGAAACATCGTCCAACTCAGTTTCCAGGCGTGCACAAGATTTTATGTGATTGTGGAAAGCCATACTATGGCCAGACTGCTAAATCCATCCTTCTGCGTTTGGAAGAACATCGTCGAGACATCTCATATAACTGGACTAGAGCTAGCGCTCTCTCTCTCTCTCTCTAGCCACGTTCTCTTTTCAGCTAACTCAGACGAAGGCCACCAACACATTGTGAACTGGACTCAAACTTCTAATATCCATGTGTGCTATGATGAACCCGAGAGAAAGATTGTCGAATGTAGGGAAATTTCTGTAGATTCCTCTTATATCAACAACAGCCTGAGTTTCAATCTCTCTGACGCACACGTTGCCTCTGTTCAGTACTGGCGCACTCGCGACAGCGCGTAGTATACGTTTGTTTGGAACTCAAGCTCGCATTTTGTTTTCAAACACGCTACTGTCTTTTTGTACTTATTCTGTTATTACAATTTTAAGTCTCTGTAACTCTTTATATATTTCTTTCATTGTGATACCTGAAGATGTTGATTAATTGAACGAAACTAGTAAACTAGTAGTATTTTTTCAAATATATCATGTCATCTTTTTATCTCTCGGTATCAGTCATTAAAGCTTTTTCATATATATATATATATATATATATATATATATATACAGGGTGTCCCAAAATTCACGCAAGAAGTAATTTTGATAGAAAACACAGGTTTTTAATTAAAAATTGTAATTGTAATTTCTTATTGATTCATAAAGTATACAGTATAGGGTTATGCATGGAATAGCATATCGGGTAAATGGTCTCCACGGCTTTGCTGGCATATACGCACTCTTTTGTCGAAATTTTCCATGACCGTTTTGCATAAATGTGGCTGAATTTCGTTGATACAGCGCTCAATTTCCTCCTTCAAGGCGTGGGTGGTCGTGGGCTTGTTGGCACAAACCTTAGACTTCAAAAACCCCAAAGAAAAAGTCCAACAGCATTAAGTCACATGATCTGGGCGGCCAATTCTGATCACCAAAACGGGAAATTACACGACCAGGAAATGACTCATGCAGTAATTGAATTGTTTCTCGGGCTGTATGGCATGTTTGGCACCGTCTTGTTAAAACCGCATGTCGTCCACATCCATATCTTGCAATTTAGGCAAAAAAAACTGGATTATCATGTCGCGATAGCGAGCACCATTAACTGTTATTACCTTACCAGCCGCATTTTCGAAGAAGAATGGACCGATGATGCCTCCAGCCCAAAATCCGCACCAAACAGTGACACGTTATGGATGCATTTGTTTCTCAACAATCACTCGTGGATTTTCTGAACCCCAAATGGGACAATTTTGTCGATTAATGAAGCCATCAAGATGAAAATGAGCCTCATCGCTGAAGATGATTTTGTTCGAAAAATAAGCATCCACTTGTTGTTGTTCCATAATCCATTCAACGAACTCTCTTCACTGTGTGCGGTCAGTAGGCTTCAGTTCTTGAGTCAATTGAACTTTGTAAGCATAAAGATGCAAATCTTTTGTGAGAATACGCTGTAGAGAGCTGCTCGAAATGCCCAATTCAAGACCACGGTGCCGAGTTGATGTTCCTGGACTCTCAGCAACACTCTCACGAACTGCTTCGATGTTTTCTGTTGAACGACTTGTTGAAGACAGCCAGAGTGTATAAGATCACGAATTGATCCAGTTTCCTTGAATTTTTTAATTAATCTTTTCACAGTTGATGAAATTAAATCACTATTCCGACCATATTTTGTACGAAAATTGCGAAATGTAGCTCCCAAACCTTCATTATTTTTAAAATATTGCTCAACAATGAAAATGCGTTGTTCTTTCGTGTAGCGCTCCATTTTTAATAACCCTGAACTGTCAGCTGTCACGCTGTCTTTTTTTTCTCGTTGGCAACACTTTACCGCACAAATGGCGCTAAATTTAAATCTTGCGTGAATTTTGGGACATATATATATATATATATATGTCCCAAAAACATATATATATATATATATATATATTTAAATTAATGTATTTGAAATAATATAACATAATTAAAAATAATGTTTCAAATCTTTAACTTATTTTAGCTATACCAAATATATTTAATTACAATTAGTCATATTCTATATTCCCCACGATTCGGCTTATATATGCTTCGTTATAATTATATATATTGCATTCTGCTCATAGTTGCGTTTTATTTTTTTATTTTTTAACCTTCCATAGCCAGTGAATATGCTCAGATTTATGGTCTTACTCAAGTGGTATCATTAGCTTTAGCACCTGTTGCCGGTATAGTTATGGATATTACCATCAGCTCTGCTGCGAAAGGTAAGGAACTGTTCTATTTTATGTTTATAGGAGTACATAGACTAACAAAAATGCAACGTGAAGATTTATTTTTTGTTGATTCCTAATAATTAGCTTTAATTAATTATTGGCGAAATGCCTGTATAACATTGTGATAAATCTATCACTCTAGATCAACATGGAGAAAGGCCGTTGTAGATCTTACAAGTCAGCGTAAGGAACATGAAATGGCAGAGGATGTCTACCATACTTTCTTCGCTCTTAATTCTATAAAAGCATCGGTAGAAATGGTGTTAGCTACTGGTGATAACGAACGAAGAATATTGGCTGTTTATCAATTTTCGTAAAAATTAGCTGATAAGATTCTCCTGCTTGCATTTGAAGAATACAAACATGTTAGATAATTTATTTAATTATTTAATCGTTGGAAATTGATAAACCTAATCGAAAACTAGATAATTTCCAGAGAATTAAAAAAAAATCAAGCCAATTTGGGAACTGGTTTATATAAACTCCATACATGATATGTTGCAAAATCTATAACGCAATTATGGACAAAACCCGTTGATATGGTTCTTGTACAGGTCAGTGATCTTAGAGAAATTAGTGTAGGGAAAACTGTTGAAAAAGAAGACGGCTACTTCTTCTTTAAGAATGAAAGAGATGAATGAGAAATTCGTTCGGTATGTTTGAAGTTGAACCCTGTATGGAGTGGACCAACCTTCTTATTTTTACATGCTTATAAAAAAAATGGAAACATGATGATCGTAAATTCATTAGGGCAGTGTCCATGAAAATTCCTATAGAAAAGACATAATGCAACAGAGCACCTATAAAGAAGCAATTGCTTTGAGCATGAGAGAGAGAGAGAGAGAGAGAGAAAGAGAGAGTCGTCTGTTATGCAGACTATTCCTACCGAAAGTATCAAGATTTTTAGGGAGGTTTATGGTACTACCCCAAATATGAGAACAGTATTCTAAAATTGGATGGGTCAGGGATTTGTACCGAATATTTATATTACACGTCATATTTTGAAAGGAAAATTTTATGCAAACTTATAATGTTTTGCCATTAAATTTCCAAACACATTTATTTGTATTCTTGTAACTTTAACCTCATCACCACATTGGAATATTTCAAAGCAATAATAACAAATAAATGGATAACAAATTAAACTGATTCCCCAATCATATCATCAATTTTTGAAATTTGTTTTTTAATTGAAGCATTTTTTTTAAAGGAAAGAACAAATAATACCATGCTTATCTGAGACTTTAGTTGTCAGTCCTATAATTTTTTTCGTCAGGTTTATTCAATGCGTTTTATCTTTAAATTAGACTTTAATCTCCTTCCCACCCCCTTTTAAGAAAATTAAATTCATTATTCATGGCATTCATATGAAACCATTTTTGTGTACTAGAGTAGTATACTAAGGTTGCTGCTATTAGCTGAACATGTACATCTGCCTTAGTAGAATAATGTGCATTTACAAAGGTATCATATCCAAATAATTATATTTCTATTTATCTTTGCATATTTTCAGAATCTGATCCAGAAAAGAAGAAACTAATGAGATTGAGATCCGGATTTTTACCCATGATGGTCACGACCTTGTTTCAGTCAGCTGTACAGTTGTGCAAATTTTTCGAAAATGATACAGCAGTCTATTTATCCATCACTTTTACTACATTACTTCGGTCATTTCATGTAGCAGTGGCCACTGCTTACCTGAGGATAAGGCAAGTTATCTCGGCCTGTAATTCTCCAGACATTAATGCAATTAAAGTTTAATGATTGGTTTAACTTAATTTCAATTAGTTTCGAGAATAATACTGCAATAACTCAGATTTTTGATCACTCAGACTCAATAATAAAGATCAACTATTGACCCTTTCTAGAGAAATATCAACAGAATATTTTTCTTGTAATAAAGCGAATTGGATATGTTGCTCCACAGTTAATTAGTTGACGGCATATAGGTCAGAAATAAATACATAAAGCTGAATGTGAAAGATGGAATCATCCTATTTCACATAACTTTATCTGAATAATATGAAAACTTTTTCGCTTAAAATTCAATACTCATTGCGGAAACGCAGAAAGACTCACCATGCAGAAATTAAAAAAAATAATAATAATAATTAACACTGAATTTCATCCGGAAAATAAGCCTTAAAAGTTGTGAAATGAAAAAAGAAATTCTGAGGAAATAAAAATCAACAATGTGCAATCATTCTGAAGGCCTCAGATTGTACAAACATTCTGAAAAGGTCTTCACATTAGTTGTCAATACTGAGCAAAATTCGGTAATATATCAAAGCTTTATTGCAATCAGCCAACGATTTGTATCAGAGGCTGCAGAGGCCATCAGTCAAGTCGTTTTTTAAATTGGAGAATTACCGAAATGAAATGTATTTTGTGGGGTTTTCATTAGAGCATACATTTGAATTCGATGTGCATGAATGAGGAAACATTATTTCGGCAGTACAACGGAGTTCCTGTGTAAGTACGCGAAGGATTTCCATTCGCTTTGGTTCTCGAATAACGTTTACTTGAGAAAAGACGTCTATTCATACCGCATACGGCATGTTCAACACCTCGAACTTCGAATCACTCCCGATGACTATAATTTTACAACTGGCTTTATATCGGCCATCTTGTTATGTCTTATTTTGCGATGACCCTCAATTTATTTACGACTGTTTTAACAACAACACAGACAGTTTACATGTATATTCCCCCACGAATCCTCTTGCAACTGTGTAGGATCAGGATTATTTTGAGTTACAGCCGATGCATTTGAAAATCCCTGGTGCTACTGTGCAAAGCAATTTTCAATATCGCTTGTTGTCGTTTGTAAAGTGATGTCCTCTGCGACTGGTTCATTGATTCACTCAAAAGTATTACATGATTTCTCTAAGACTGTTGGACGAGGGATTTTTGGCTATTAGAAGTATATATTTCTCGTACATTCGGTCAGTATCGAGATTTCCCTGTGGTTGGAAAGATCTGGATTCGAATCCCGTCTAGGAAGCTAAGAAACTTAATAAAGTCTTTCAAGTGAAGGCGAGTTAGCTAGTCTTATACGGTCGGTATGAGACGACATCATATGATACGGAGAAGCGGCAGGTGTTTCTACTGGAATCTGCGATTTTTCCTTCAGCAAATCAAGCAGATCAGCAAGAAGGACAACGCAGTTAACAGAAAAGCTATGTTGCTGGTCTTGTAGTTTTAGTTGCTTTGGTTAGGTTAAATTCAGAACAACTGCTCAAACTGTCCAATTTCCGATAGGATGGAGCTTCTCCACATTTTTCTCGTACTGTGAAAGGTATCTCGACATGCGTTTCCTTGTTAGGTAAATAGGTTGCGGTGGTTCACAAAGTTGGTTACTCAGGTCTTCACTCTTACGTAAACTCTTTAGATTTTGGTCTGTAGAGCAAATAAAATGCTGATGTATTCATATAAGTAGAAATACGACAAGCATTGCTCCTTCATTTAGATATTACAGGTTGTAATGAACCAGTGAATAATGCATCTCTTTATATGTCACATTGAGATCATGTTTTATAAATACGCACAGTACGCCTTAAGTGAGTTTGTATCTTTATTACTGAAAATTCCGTACCTAATTTTGTTTGAAATTCTAAGAAAACCTTAGATCCACCCAATTAGTATAAAACCGATGTTTATATGAAGCTGTTTAGTGAAAAGAGATTTCTATTCTCTATTTTTATTTAAAAACACATCCTGAAGTTATACATATTCCTCGTAACTCACCTTGTTTAAAACATTTCTTTAATATCATTTTATTTTATTTTATCAAAAATAAAAATAAACATTATTAACCTTATGGCTATTTTGCAGAGTGGTGCTTTCCGCATATTGGTTGCTCTCACGGTTGTAGGTTCTTTAGGATGTTCACCCTCCACGACGAATAATGGATATTGACAAAATAAAAATAAAAAAAATGTTAATTACTCCTGTCTTTTAGTAATATGCAGAAAAATTACTGAAGATGACACCGTTTCAATTAAGCTCTTGATTCTAACATAACAAATGCATTACATTTTTTATCATTATAGATTTCCACCTAGTCATTTTAACCGGCTGATGGGTATTATGAGTACTACAGCTTCCATCGTATCGGTGCTTCAGTTTCCGTTATATATTTGGGAGTCTCGATCAGAAGAAGACGTCTTGAAGGTGAGCTAAAGCATGTAATTTTTGAAGTAACACTTTCTTCACTGTTACATTTTTCATGTAACAGTGAAGAAAGTGGGAGTGTGGAGAGAAAGAAAGAGAGAGAGAGAGAGAGAGAGAGAGAGAGAGAGAGAGAAACTAGATTTTTCTCTCTTAGAATGAGTGGGGCGTGACTGGAATAGATTGTCTTTGGTTGTTGTAAGTTTAGGTTGTGTGAATAAATCTAACAAAACGTATCATAGGTAGTGTGACTGATATGTCGCCTCACTCAATGAGTTCCTGACTCTCTGGATGTCTCCTGTAATAAATAATAATAATTTTTTTTTTAAAAAAAACACTTGATTATGTCTTACATACATATAATGATTGCATTATAAAGTTATAGAAATTTCAAAATCTAAAAATTCTAAAACTTGCATTCATATAATAATAATAATAGTATTTTTTTTAATTCAGTGATTTTTATTATTAAAATTATGATTTCATATTTTCCATTTACAGAACATGTTCTAGTTTGTTTTTTTTAACAGTGAATTTCATACAAATTTTCCGTTTTTTTGTATAATGTGTTAATAATAGTTACTATAGATGTTAATTTATAGTTTGCAATTGAATAAGATTACATTTTTAACAGCATTTATAGTATAACAATAAGTTATATATATTTTACAAGTTTTGTTTTTAATGTATTTAAGCACTGTAACTACAGCATTTCAATGTAATAATTTTTTTTTTCTTTCTGTTGATCTCAGTTGAGATGTAATGTCTCAGCTTGCATCCTCGAAGCTTTTTAATAAGCTTATCTAAGGATGACACCGGTTAGATTTTTTTATTTATTTGATTGCTCTGTTGGAAGTAAGCTGATGTTTGAGAGGTCAAATGAATGATCTGAAAGGTCTGATCAAAGTGAAATTGCCGATATATTCTGGTGTTATTGCATCTGTCTTGATGATTCACATTCATTTTTATTGCAGTCTTCTTTTTGAACTAATTAGGAGACGTTTTTGTTTTCAATGTGGCAGCGTTTCTATGTCTTCTGAGCTTTTAATTTGTATCGACTTTGAAGTTTGTGACTTCCTCAAGAATATTTTGGCATCCCTGATCTACAAAAATTGGTAATTTATTTCCGTTTTTGCTTTTCTTGCTTGGTACAACAGATTCTGGTTGAATGGTGTTAAATATTCCGATAGGAAGAGTGGTATATTGTCTTGTAATGCGTTCAAGTCCTTGGCAACTGTTTTTTTCTGTCTGCTGGCTTTTATGAGATTGTCTCTTGTGGACTTTCTTGTTAGGCGAACTAAGACTGGTGCAGGTCGTGGCAAGCCTTGTTTTTTGCTCTTCCTAAGAATCCGATTTACGGTATTTATGTCGTTAAGCTGTAGGGGGATATCAATTGCATGGCCTAATTTGAAAACTACCTCTCTGAGGTTTTCTGTAGGTGCAGTTTCAGGAAGAAAGACCGTTTATGACAAGATCTTCTTTATGTTGCTGCTAATTTAAACATTCGTACTCTATTTTAGCGAATCAAGTTCTTGACGGAGTTCGGATGTCTCTTTCATCAAATTGTGTTGACTGTCAGTTAGTGCGTGCTGATTTTAATGTCTTTTACTGTTTGCAACACTTCTATCGCTGCTAAATTATTATGTTTGACCAAATCTTCATATTTGTTAGATTTTTTTGTTATTTGTTCGTTCTGTTTGTCAAAGAGTTCTCGCACAAGATCTACTAAGCTGGCTTTTATAGTCTCTAGACCGTTTTCTATTAATACATTTAAAGAGTTAAAATTATAAAACTTGCAAAATTTTTTTATATGTTCGGTTCGTTGTTTGATTTTGCCTCCGGTTAATAATAATAATAATAATAATAATAATAATAATAATAATAATAATTAAATCAACACCATAAGTACAGTAATACACATACCAGCCATTGAATTAGAAACTTTTATTTAATACCGTTTTGGATCTCTTTTAGCCCGAATTACATCACATATCGATTTGGCATATATTTCACAAGGTGTTGGATTGCATCTACGTCTATAACATTCAAGACGTTCACCAGCAGTCTTCATATTTGACAGAAAAGGACTTTGCACCTGGATCTGTTTATTTTAACATGTCCCATACATTCTCAATGAGGTTCATATCTGGACTTCGTGGTAGCCAGGAAAGATGTTGGAAGCCATGTCATGCTTGCTGAACAACTGTTGAATAATGCGCGATTGACGGAAACATTGTGGAAGGTCGGGTGTTTTTTCCAAGAAATATCTGAACATTGTTGCCAATCAAGTCCATCCTGCAATGTTGATTTTTTAACCAGCAAGTGATGATTGTTTCATACCAACAGAACATGCATTACACTATGACACTACTTCCACTTCAGTTGTGTTTACAAGGCAAGCTAGGTTCATTTCTTCATGGTGCTCCCGCCAAACTCTCTGCCTGTAGTCGGTACAGAAGGTGTACCGTTACCCATCGGATCATAGAGTTTTCTCCTGTGTCCAGTCGCAGTGTTCCTGGTACCCCTGTAGGCAAACGTTTTGATTCTTAGCAGGCATGCGACTGCCAGTACCGATCATCTTCGGTTAATTACTGCACACAGGAATTTCTGTTTGACTGTACAAGCCTTTTTCCTAACAGACCCTCTTAAGACCACAGTTAAGCTTCTTAGACAAGCAAACTGGGTTATATTTCCACTGATTAAACAACCGTGATATCTCACCTTTCGAGAAACTAGTAAGCTCTGTTGTTTTCAAAATCGTGGCTCCAGCCAGACGGGCACCCACAATAAACCCTTTATGGAACTCCAAAAGCTCCTCTGTTTTTTTCACTGTAATCAACACTATTGACGATTACTGACCAGCAGTATTCTTAAATAGTTGCCTACAACATATATCGACGCACGTGACCAAGTATTTTGCATATACACTGCGTAAGTGACGGTTACCTATATCTAAAGGTCTCTAATTCAGTGGTCGATAGGTGTGTCAGACACTATGGTTTATTTCTATTTTTCCAGTTTTTCCATTATCATTTGCAGATTATAGAAAAGGCTTTGCATGTAATACGAACAGTTTATATTAAAAAATAATATGAACTGAATTATCTGATTTATTTATTTTAGGTAAATATCTTCAATGGAGTGACTTTAATGATTGCCTTCCTTCATCCAGTTCATCTTCTCATTACACCACTGCAGCGTTATTTCATTAGAAAGGAAAGTTCTGCCTGTGTATCAAACAAGAAGTAGTGAATGAAGTGAATTTTTGTATACCATTCAAAATCATTTTCTCTAGAAGATCCATTAGCATGCCAAGGAATTAGCGCACATGTAACTGAGAGCGGTGACGTTAATAATTTTATTTGTGTACATGAATAATTATTGTAAATACAGCAGGGCTGTGTGTAAATTTGTCTCAATATGTGTGTAGAATAATTTTATTGTAATAAAATAATATTATTATCGCTGTTGTTGTTGTTGTTGTTAGTTATTGTTCATTATAGTCTTTTAATTAACATAAATAATTATTTATTGCATAATTATGATTATTACTAATAAAAAGTCATGTATAAATTCTTGAAATGATAACATATATACAAATATTTTTCAACGTATACAATTTTAAAATATTAAAAATTTTAATCAATAAAGAAATAGAACAGGGACATACAGAGATTTAGTTAACGAGCTTTTTCACCTCTTCGCCTTCATCTCCATCTAATAAGAATCTCAAGCTTCACAAATTTATATGAAAATGTGAATACTTTTGCCTCTAAATTGAAGGTGATCTTTTATTTTCTGCCGGACGCAATTCTTAAATACACTACTGACTCAAATAGCATCAAAGGTTTACATATAAAAACTATCACAGTAAACATTGCTCTATTTCTTTTTTTAATTACAAGAAAGAATGAAAAAATTATTAATTTACTCAATTTTTTTACAAATATGTTGTGATTTTTTAGAACATACAAAGTATATCACGCTCTCCAAAACTAACAAATTGCAGATTAATCATTAGAAAATGCATTTCTTATTCATTATCAGAATTTAAAACTTTTTCTGTTTCATGAAAATCAAATTTCTTGGTGAATGTGTAAGAATAATATTTTCCAACCACGAAAGTGAACGCTTTTGTGAAATTATTATTTTGTTACTTGGCGGTGACAACAACATAGTAAAAACAATGACCATCAGGAGAAAACCCAGCCCCTCTACTAAAATGTGCGTAAATTGGGCTTGTAACCTTCATAATGGGTATGCTAGAAAGAATTACAACAGATTTAATGATCCCCACACCCAGTCAATCAATTTTTGAATTGATTAATCGGCGGATTCCGTCAAGAAACTCGAATTTTAACCCACAACTAGAAAAATCGACAGTATTACTCACAGTGTTTCGGACAGTAATGCCATAGCAGGCCACTGCTAAAAACAGTTGTTATACCACTACATTGTCTGAACTCTCAGTTTTCAGACAATGCACTAGTTTTCATTGAAGTTTAGAAAACATTTTTCTATGTCATCATCCCTTGAGGATATTGCTTGTTCAGCATGCTCTAAAATTCCCAATTACATGTTGAAAACACTGCTTCAGTTCAAGGAATTATAGAATTATTATTATTATTATTATTATTATTATTATTTGACACCTCCAGGGAGTCCAAAGACACATCGAGGGTGAGTGTGCCAACAGCATCGAACGATTGGTCCCTTTTCAACTACTAACCGCGCTCAAACTTACTTAACTGAGCCATTAGTAGCAGAGGCTCTGCCAATCACCAAAAGTCTCCTCCATTATGTAATCCAATATTGATAGGAATATTAAACCTGAAGTAAGTGCGTATATCACTGTGAGGGTCATATATATGTGAGTATGTTATATAAATGCTGTATTCTCTTGCTGGTTTGTCTAATCTTGCAACTGGAAAACCCGAACATCACTGTATGAGACCGGCTAACTTACTTCCAGTCAAAAAGCCCATGTGAATGTTTCCCAGGCGAATTACGAATTCAAGTCTTTTCAAAGGGTATGTGTTATCAAGCTAGCGACTGTTTTAACAGAAGCAGTGATCAATCCGAAAAGTTTCATGACAGATAAAGAAAGTTAAAGGCAATGTTTTCGATATAGATTTCTGCTCTGCTTTTACCAAACGAAATAATATATTCCCATAGTTTAATAGCCTTAAGCTGAAATCAATCTTATTCCTGGAATGGTTTATACCTGCTATTCTTAGAACTGACAACTGGGGGAAGAAGCGATACACATTACCAGGTCTGGACCGGACAATGTTATTCTTTTGCCGGTGGTATCATTATTAGTCGGCCCGCCTTTGCTGATAAGACCAAAATACTTTACAGGATTCAAAGCTCCTTTCATCTGCCATGCATATCCTGCAATCAAATTCTGCCTAATTCATTCAATGTATAGCATTTTCAAACAGGTTTCGGTTTAGTAACGGATCTATGGCTTCCACCTATTTCCCTTCATTAAATCTCATTCAGCATATTTACTGAAAACAGTTAATTAGAAAAATCATATTGAATGCCAGTAAATCTGTTGGAACTACAGACAGTTATTGTCTACTTGCAGTAGGATAGTACCCAATGTTTTAGGTTTCTCGTGGAATCCAGGTGCTGGCATATAGTAAAGCAATTCTAAGTTCATGGTGATCCAATGATCTAATAGGAGAGTATCTTTAATAAACTGTTGTAAAACTGATTACTCGTTTGTAGATGGTTGAGACTATTTTAAAAGGTTTAAAACAAGTTGACTAGCACACATATGACAAGACAAACATCAACCTGCATAATAGTTTGCTGATAGTCCTGTTTCTGAGCTGTTCCTTCATCCTCCGGAATAAGTAGACCCAAGAAACAGTTATCCAAACACATCACGTCCTTTCCCATCTAAGCACCTCGATAAGATAGTTATCCTTACATTTACCTTTCAGTTGGAATTATCTCAATTTGAATTCTAAGTAGGATAAGAACATTTATAAGGACTTTCAAATGTTAGCTGTTTATACGGCACTGGCAAGGTTTGTTTTTTGCTTCTGGGAACTCAGTTTTTTCTGATCTCACAAACCGTGTACATCGACTGCAGAATATATATATTTAATAGACAGAATTTACTATTCTCATTTCAGCAATAAATCTGACCAACAAAAATCGATCTTATCCAAGTCAGTGATCTGTGAGATCGAAATCATTATATTTTTAACCCTTTGAAAGCTAACAAAGTAAACTTAAGTGAAAATTCTAGTTTCAAAAAGATGTACCGAATTTTTATAAAGGCATGGACCGAATACATAAATGCAGGGAAAGTAGAAAATGATCATGCTATTTGCCTAATCCCATTAATGGAAGGATCAGATGCACTTTAAATAGTTTCCTATGCCAGATGATGAACCGTTTGTTAATGATTTGGGTCTCTTGTTATCTTCTCTCTCTCTCTCTCTCTCTCTCTCTCTCTCTCTCTCTCTCTCTCTCTCTCTCTCTCTCTCTCTCTCTCTCTCTCTCTCTCTCTCTCTCTCTCTCTCTCTCTCTCTGTGATGTGCATTAGTATATTATCAATGTACAGTTTAAGAAAACATCTTTACTCTAACATGTCATATCTTCCTCTCTAACAATCAGCTATTGAGTAGGATATAAATCTCCGAAAACCTATTGATAAGTACTGCAGGTCATTTAGAATCTTATGTAAATTAAAAATAAGAAATATGTTAACGAATATTTTTGTCACAATATATCTCCATGAGATGGGAGCAATATGCTATTACAAAAGCATATGCTTTTAGGCTGCACTTTCTCAAACTTTACTATTAAAACCAGCGAACCAGCCAGGACGGCTATAGACGTCAAGTTTATCATGGATGCCAAGTGCATATTAAGATTGCAATACTATTGATATTACATTGAAATGTATGATGGATACGAAGCCTATGAGGCTTCGTATCCAATAATGTGTATTTCATCCATAATGGCCGATTAGGTGGTTAAAGCACTTCAAGATTCGAACTCCATGCAGAGTGTTCGGAAACACTTAATTTAACCTACGAAGAGTTCTTTGGTTTTCTTTCACCTCCCACAACACTTTATTCAGAAACTTGCTCATATTTCTGTCACACAAGGCACATTTCAAGTGTATATCATATTATTATTATTAAACATGCAGTCAAAAGATACATCTAGGCAGGTCTCACTGTTACACACGCAGTGTGTAACAGTGAGACCTGTTACGCAGTTTATCATACCACCCCTTAAATATATGTTCACTGTCTCCGTGCTCACTGCACTCTCGGTCAGTGCATTCCAGTCACTCACCACTCTTCATGCAAAAAACTTGCTCTTCATTCCCTTGCTTGCACTCTCCTTATACAGCTTCCAGGGATTACCTCTTGTTTTCTCCTTATGTTCACCCAATTATTGCATTCATGTTACTTTTAATATCTCTAATATCTGAAAAGACTGGTCCAATGCACTACTATTTCGCCACGAAATTCTCTTATTCGTTACTTTATGTGACTGTTTTCATTCATCTGATAAAAATATTTCTTGAACAAAAGTAATTAAGCAGTTTTTTTAATATTATAAGTAATACTTTTTCGAGTGAAAAACTTAAAAAGTCAAGAAGCAATGTCTGTTTTACATAAATTATTCATGTTTTCCTGGCATTTCTTTCTGTCATGTATCGCTACCACCTAAGTTTAAGATGATATCCTATTCCTTAATTACACAAATCATTTCCTAAAAGAGACCACTCCCCACATCACGACTCTGTAGTAAGTGGTCAGGCATGGTTGCATTTACATTCTCTGACGCTATCACTTCATCCAACATCATTTTTCTGAGAAATCTACTGGTCCCTTCTTTTAGATTCAGTAGAAAGTGATTATCTCTTAAAATATTTAATTATTTTCTCTTATACACTAACTTTCTTAAAATTCGGTATTACCATAGTTAAATTCTTCCATAATTATTACTCTCATGGTATCTGCTGAATTAACATATATTCTTCTATGGTATCTCAACACCCTATAACATCGCATTACAGCATATTTTGCTCTATATTATTCTTATTTGCATCAAATATACTCATATGCACTGCTCTTGTTTGGAATCTTTACTTCTGTGGGGTTCAATTCTCCTGCTGTCATCCCTATCTGGTGTTCAAATATTGTCATCAAAGCTTGTACTCCGACACTTACACCCATCTTTTATGTCTCTGAAAGCAGTCATACTGATCTGACATCTATTCAACAACTTGGAAGCAAGCATTCATTTACCTGTTCCAAAAACTGAGATAGACATCAACCTTCAAACTTCTCTGACCTCACAACTCAGAAATAACGGAAATGGTCCTTAATAGCCAGCTGCTTCACTACTTGGAGACTCACCAATTACTTAATGATCAGTAATATAGATTTTACATTTTCGTTCCAGAGCAAATCTAACCAATATGATACACTTTTGGATTCAGGCCTTTGAAAAGTTTACAGAAACTCAAGTAATTGCCCTTGATATTTCCAAGGCATTTTACGGAGTATCCGTGGAACCGTGGCCTTTGAATGAAGCCACCTTCTTATGGTAATACTTCATCCCTTTGTAAATGGATTGCTTGCTTCAACTCTAGTCAATCATTGTAGGTCATGGTGGATGGTTTATTCGTCGTCTTTTTCAATCAGTGCTGGTGTACCCTACAACACTATATTTTACTTACACTCTTCCACCTATACATCAACGAATACTTTTCACTCTTCTTTTTTACTTTCAAAATCTTGTAGTGCACAAGAACTCACGCTTCAAGATTTTCTTTAACTAAAGAAGATCTTGCATTAAAGTTCACTAGGTTATCATAATCTCTCTCTCTCTTGAGAATGGCAATGAGAACTGCGATTAAGAGAGATGAGGATAACCTAGTGAACTTTAATGCTACGAATAAACAATACTAAATCATTTCGAAGAAGCTCACTCTAGCTCCTTCACTTTTGAATGTCGTACAATTATCCCCTAACAACTTTATGAATTTCCCTTTTTCTTCTCATATGTTAGCCTCTCGCACTCTGTCCCACATCTGCTCTCCAACCAGGATCTCCAACCTTTCTTAGCACCAGCACATCAGTTCAATAGAGTAAAATTCGGACTTGTGATGAGTGGTAAAGCTGGTGAAAGTCTTGATCATTACGCAGAATGAATGCTCGCTTATACGTATACTTTTAGAACACATTCATACGCATTTCACTGATGTAACTCTAGTGATGTTATTTATTTCTGAAAAACTTGACACAAACTTGCTTTACAAGATTCTTGAAACTACAAAAACATTATAATTTGCCTTCAAACACTAATGTTGTACTTATTCTTTCACTTCGGGCACATTTAAAAAAAATGGATACCACACACAGCGGAAACTTTGCTAATCAAGTCCTAAGCGTCGTCTGCTTCTGTCACGACTGCAGCGCCTCCTCGCCAAAGTACACAGTTTTAAAGAGAATTCGCAAGTCTTTGTGACAAAAATCTTTACAGCTCCCTTTGGGGGAAGCACATCCGTCACAGGAGTGTCGATGTTGCATCTAAAAAAAAAAACTCAGGCGAGTAATTGACTCTAAAATACAAGAAATGAGGTGAGAGCTTTATGGTGCGATGCAGCTCCCACACACACAAAAAAAAACTATATAATTATCATTAACTAAACATCAAGAAAATATATAATCATTATTAAGAAACAAGCCAATAGCATTAATTAATTATATCAGTTTTTAATCTGGAAAGAGCATCAGCGTTACCGTGACGACTACCCTTTCTATATGTAACAGTCAGATTATAACGTTGTAGGGCTAAAGCCCATCGGGACAACTTGGCACCATGAGGGGCACTTTTAGTTAGATAGGTCAGAGGGTTATGATCTGAAATTACCTGTATTTCAGCACCAAATACCCATGTGTCAAACTTTTTCAACGCCTCCAAGACGCAAAAAGCTTCCCTTTCAATGGTTGACCATTACATTTGACAGGAATTTAGTTTCTTAGTGAAGAAAGCAATGGGCAATTCTTTTCCTTGTTCGTTGTTTTGAGCTAAACATGCGCCAATTGCTGTTGCTGATGCATCCGTATACAACTGGAACGGCTTGTCGAGATCTGGAGTATGCAAAGAAGGCATTTTTATAAGCTCTTCCTTGAGTTTCGTAAAAGCTTCATCAGCATCAGTAGTCCAAGGAATGTTGTTCGGGACACTTTTCTTAGTCAGATTTGTCAGTGGTAATACAATTTGGGAGAATCGTGGTATGTAGTCACGGTAGTAGCTAGCCAGTCCAAGTAGACTTCTTACTTCCTTCTTTGTTGCTGGTGTCGCTAAACCTTTTATAACCTCGACCTTCTCTGGGTCTGGAGAATGTTGACCGGATCCAATCAAATGACCTAGGAACTTCACTTGATTTTTCCCGAATTCGCATTTTTCTAGGTTTACTGTTAAACCCACCTCTCTTAATGTTTTGAAGACTTCATCTATGTGGGTGAGATGTTCAGACCATGTTTTAGAAAATATAGCCAAATCGTCGATATAAGATCGGCAGTATGCCTTATGAGGAGCTAGTGCTTTATCTAATGATTTCTGGAATGTGCTTCCAGCGTTCTTCATTCCAAACGGTAAGACATTCCATTGATAGTGACCAGAATGCGTCACGAATGCGGTGAAGGGCTTTGCTTCCTTTTCCATAGGGATTTGCCAATATCCCTTGGTGAGGTCAACTACAGTGATAAATCTTGCTTGTCCTACCTCAAATAATAAATCTCTAGCTATTTTCATTGGATAAGCATCTGGAATAGTAAAACTATTCAGCAATCTAAAGTCAATGCATAGTCTGACACTTCCATTTTTCTTAGCCACACAAACCACGGGATGAGCCCATTCACTGACACTTGGCTCAATGAGACCCATATCTAACAGTTCTTTGACTTGTCGATCTACTTACTTTTGTAGAGTGATTGGCACCCTATAGGGTTTGAGTCTCTTAGGGGAACAGTTCTCTGTAACTTTGATGGAGTGTCCATCAACTTTGGCATGACCAGGTTTGGAACTAAAAACATCTGCATATTTCCGGAGGATGTCAAAAAGTTCTTGTTTTTGTTCTTCCGTCAAGAGAGCTTTCATATCCTCAAGGTGTTTCCTAATATCTTCAACTGATTTATTCATCTTGTCAGCAGGTGCATAGTGGAGTGTTCCGAAATCTTCATCTAGTTCGAAAACTAGACCGACATGATTAATTCTTTGAATATATGGTCGAAGCTTATTTATGTGGAGCTCCCTGATACTTCCATCCTTCATCTCAACCTTCGCAGAATGTGGTCTAGTAAGTTGGACGACTGTAGCAGGTCCTGTCCAAGTATTTAGAAGCTTATGAGAGGATGAAGGTAACAATACTAAAACCTTTTCACCAACCATGAAGGATTTTCCTTTGGAACGAAGATTATATCTGGAGGAGTATTGTTCTTGAGACCCTTTGGCATTCTCGGATGCAATTTCATGAGCTTTTCTTAGATTTTCAAGAAGCTCTTGTAAATAATTTTCAACCGAGCGAGAGGCAGCAGTTGGGATGACTCGTCCACCAGTCCAAATTTCTTTTAACAAAGATAAGGGGCCTGGAGGTAATCTTCCATATACCAACTGGAAAGGTGATAACCCAGTAGTGCTATGTGGTACTTCTCGGTATGCGAATAGAAGATAGGGAAGATGTAAATCCCAGTTTCTTCCATGTTCCTGTATATTCTTATTCATCATCTCTTTTAAAGTTCTGTTCCAACGTTCAACAGCGCCCATACTCTCAGGATGTCCTGGAGTGGAAAAACGTGGAGCTATGCCTAGCAGATCTTCAAAAGCTTGAGTGAGTTTAGATGTGGAATTCGTACCTTGGTCGGTACAGACCATTTTAGGAAATCCAGTCTGAGTAAATATCCTCATTAGAACGTTACATGTAGTTTTAGCACTTATTTCCTTGACAGGTATGGCTTCGGCCCATCTAGTGCATAAATCAACAGCACATATTATGAATCGATGTCCTCTTCCCGATGGGGGTTCTAACGGTCCGATACAATCCACGCTCCATACCTCAAATGGAGCTTCTGGTCTGACGATAGGTCGTATGGGGATTCTATCTCTATATGTAGCAGTCCTTCTCATTTGACATTCCTTGCAGCTTTCGCAATATTTTTTCACGTCTTGTTTAATGGTAGGCCAAAAGAATGAGTACTTGATTCGCTGACAATCCACGCTCCATACCTCAAACGGAGCTTCTGGTCTGACGATAGGTCGTATGGGGATTCTATCTCTATATGTAGCAGTCCTTCTCATTTGACATTCCTTGCAGCTTTCGCAATATTTTTTCACGTCTTGTTTAATGGTAGGCCAAAAGAATGAGTACTTGATTCGCTGACGGGTTTTCTTTTCGCCGAGATGGCCAGCAAGAGGGATTTCATGTGCCATCTTTAAGACATTCTCTCATTTCACACGCGGTAGCACTACTTGTCTAATATTCTCGCCACAAATATGTTCATTATGAAGCAGAACCCCATTGTCAAACGCATAGGAATTTTTCTGTCTTTTTGCCCATTCAAAACACCTTCGAAGCGTCTCATCATCCTTTTGAAGTTTGCCGAATTCGAATTTTGTTTTTTCTGGTATACACTCATTTTCTTCACCTGGTGGGGACTCTATCGTACTTACTGCCAATGCTGTACTGGTTATTTTCGAAGGCATGTCTTCATCTTCATCATCTTCTGACCGTTTATCGCTTAAATCTTTTGATTTCAGAACCGGTGTCTCCCAATGATGACTACTCTCATGTAGCTCGACGCTTTCGACCAGCATTTCATAGGCAGAGGAGCTCAGTAGCAGATCGGTAACCAGTTTTCTTGAGACAGCACATGTGACTGGAACATTACCATGTAAATTATCATCAATTTTCATTTCAAAAATCCTTAAGGGTGTTATTTCATTTTCTCCGAAAGCAGAAGATATTTCTATCTTACTTTCTCCATCATGGGGCGTATCTGCCACTAAATCTTCGCGCACTACCGATATTTGCGCTCCCGTATCTATTATTCCATTTAAAACCCTACTTCCACATTTGATTTTGACCACCTTCAAATCATCTACATTTCGATCAATGTCCACTGATTTGGATACTGGAATGGAAATTTTGGCAGTCAACACACCTGATTTATCGTCATTCCCAGTGGTAGACGTTTGAACTAGGTTACTGTGTGCTGTAGTAGGAGTACCTTTTGATTGACTATTTTTCATACAAAACTTGGCAATATGACCTTCCCTTCTACAAGTAAAACAAGCTGGTTTGTAGTGAGGCTTGTATGAATCATCATTTCGCCACGGCTGGTACCATCTCGGTGGACTTTGAGAGGGAGATAACTTATTTTTGAATGTTCGCTCAGCAGGTGGAGTATAAGGTCTAAACTTTTCAGTAACCTTGTCCTTCGGAATAGCTCCGATGGGCTTCCTTGATGTACTACGAACACTGTCGTATTCGTCCAATCTGTCAGCTAACTTGGTTGGAGAAACGAATTTTGTCCAGTCGTCTAAGAGATGTTCTCTCACTTCATGTGGTACTTTCTTCTTCAGTTGATCCGTAATAATTAGATCTTTTAACCCTTCAAAATCCTTGATATCAAGGCCACCAATCCACTCTTCGAAATAATTAGTTATTTCATAACAGAAATCCCTCCAAGATTTTTCAGCAACCTTTTGGTGCATCACAAACTTTTTTCTGAAACTTTCAGGATTCAGTCTAAATCTCTTTAGTAGAATTGTTTTAATATATTCATAATCTTCGCAATTTTCTTCTGACTCTCTACCAATTAATTGGACAATCTCAAATGGTAACAAAGTCAAGAGACATGATATCCAGTCTTTAACATCTATTTTTGTTCTCTTAGCTTGTCTTTCAAACAGGGATAGGTATATCACAATGTCATCCTCTTGTAATCTAAACCTAGGCATTAGCTTAATTAGTTCAAGACAATATGGTTTATTGTCACTGGATACTGGAGTTGAGGTTGGTTGAACACGCGCTTCAATTTCCAGTTTCTTCAACTCGAACTCCATTTGTTCTCTTTTCTGTTGGGCCCCCAATTCATCTTTCCGGCATTGGGCTTCTAGTTCTTCCTTCCGCCGTTGAGCTTCTAATTCTTCTTTCTTCATCAGTTCTTCCTCGAGTCTGGTACTAATAATCGTCTCCAACATCCCTTTAACAAATTCTTCTTCATAAAATTTACTTCCCGTAATAATCATTTTAAGATCTATCACTTTCATTTCAACAGTTGGCTTCTCTCCCAATTCTTCAGCCAATTTACGTAAATCTTCCTTTCTACCTTTGGTTAAATAAGTCATGGTGCTAAACAATAACTCGCTTTACTGATAAAAAAAAAATCACCCTAAGAAAAAGAATCAATTGCACTTTTTTTTTTTTTTTTTCTAAAAGCCCAAAAAGAGATGTATACATTTGGCGATTATGGGACTCATAATTAAATTCAACATATTTTGTAAACATAGATAAATCTTACAATATTATCAGATAAAAACTTCAACTACACAATTTACTACACTTTCAAATACACAAATATATATATATATATATGTGTGTGGATATATAAAAACAAAACAAAAACAAAAAAATAGTTCCGATTTTACACCGCTACTATATAATAACTGAAATCTCGAAACAGAACTATCAAAACAGTATGCAAAAATTAACTATGATAACACTGTCGTGTTCTTTCTCTGGCGAGAAATCACAAGTTCTGACTGTTCCAAGATGGAACTAACATGCAAAACAGGACAAATCGGTAACTGCAGAACAAAAGAAATTTAAAATGAAAAAAAAAAACAACTATTCTGAACTATCTGGGACGAAAATATAGCTTGAACACTGGCGTGTTTTTCATTTATCCAAACTGTTGTACTACTGTTCCAGGATGGAACAAAATTTGAATACTGACGTATTCTTTCTCTGGCGAGAAATCAAAACTACTACTGTTCCAGGATGGAACAAACTACGAACACTATTTTTTTTTTGTTTTGTATTAAAACAGACTTTCGCCCAAATAATCAAAATAGAACTCTAAAACATGGGAGCATGCATTTACATAACGAATTGCTCTCACCTTGTAGGTCCTGTCGACTGCGCCAGTAAAATTCGGACTTGTGATGAGTGGTAAAGCTGGTGAAAGTCTTGATCATTACGCAGAATGAATGCTCGCTTATACGTATACTTTTAGAACACATTCATACGCATTTCACTGATGTAACTCTAGTGATGTTATTTATTTCTGAAAAACTTGACACAAACTTGCTTTACAAGATTCTTGAAACTACAAAAACATTATAATTTGCCTTCAAACACTAATGTTGTACTTATTCTTTCACTTCGGGCACATTTAAAAAAAATGGATACCACACACAGCGGAAACTTTGCTAATCAAGTCCTAAGCGTCGTCTGCTTCTGTCACGACTGCAGCGCCTCCTCGCCAAAGTACACAGTTTTAAAGAGAATTCGCAAGTCTTTGTGACAAAAATCTTTACAAATAGCCTCTGTGGTCTCCCGATACTGTACTAATAAATCCACTTGAACTCGGAATGGTGTTCTCCTATTTGGGGACAATGCATATAAACTTAACCTCAGAATACTCAACTGCATTCAAAAGAGAGTAGTTCGCCTAATTGAAGACTCAAATTACACGCACTCATTCTAGTTGCTTTCTCATACACGCTCTGTTGCTTCATTATTTCTTTTCTATATTTATTTCTAAGAGCGCTGCTCCACTAAATTTGCCGCTAAAATTAATTTTCTTCTAACCATGAACAAATACGATATCAGCTCTAAAATTAAGACCCAACTTCTCATCCTCATCCTTCATTATCCAAACCCTGCTCTTTGGATCAGTCTCCCTGATATACACTGCTTGGAAAGAAATCAATGGATACCCTATGGGAAAGGTTCATCTTGCCACGTAACGAGCCACGTGTTTGTAGCCAGTATAAATTACAGGGATATGATGTTCCCAAGTCAGTGCAATTGTTTCTGGGTGAAATGGCTGTGAGATGGGAACTGACCGAGTTTGAAAGAGGCATCGAGATAGGATGCAATGTTGCAGGCCCATCTGTTCGGCAAAATGTTAAAAAATTGGGCCATTATGAAATTCAGAGGTGGAGGTGTAATGGTATACTACTGTTTTTCCTGGTTTGCTCTCGGACTCCTGTTTGTGGCGCCATAAAAGTTGAACTCTGAGAGGTATCTTAGCATTATAAATAATGCAATGTTCATAATTATTATGGGGGATTTCAACTATGGTAACATTGATTGGAAGGAGGAGAGGACACATGGGCGGAAGGAATCGAATTTTATGCAGTTATTAAGGGATAACTATCTGCAACAGCATGTAATGGAAAACACTAGCGGTTCGAGAGTGTTTGACCTAGTAATTGCATCTGAGAATTTGACTGTAATGAATATGAACACGTTGACACCAATTGGTGAGAGTGATGATAATGTTTTGACCTGGGAGGTGGCTAAATGTGTGGAATTTTCAATTAAGAAAGGGTACATGTGGAATTACCTGGCTGGTAAGCATGACAAGCCTAGGAGATTGCTTGGTTCAGTGCCATGGCATGTACAACTGCAAGGGCTGGAGATTAATAGTGCATGGGAAGCGGTAAAGCAGTTTGAAGGAGGTAATGGCTGACTCTATACCTTGAGTCCGGATAGTAAATCAAGTAGGGATTAAATGGATGAATAACACCATTATGCTGGTGCTGCAAAAAAAAAAAAAAAAGAAACAACTGTGGAGGGAATTTAAGGAGAAAGGTGACCTGCAGGCCCATGAACAGTATAAAGCATAACTGACGAAAGGAAACGAGTGTGATAAGTAAAGCAAAAGCAGATTATGAAAGGAAATTAGCCATGCAAGCTCAAGAGAATTCCAAACAGTTTTTTCGATATGCTGCAAGTAAAAGAAAAAATGTATATATACGGCAGAATGATTTTAAGGAATGCCGATGGTAGGGAAGTAACTGAATCAGTTGATATAGTGGAATTACTGAGTGAGCACTTTGCAAGAGTATATCATCCAGTTGGTGATATTCCAGGAATGAAGGAACCAATAGCTTATACGGGAATTAAGGTGAATGAAATGGAAGTAAATAGTTTATTACAAAACATTAATGTGAATACATCTGTGGGATTGGTGGTATACGAGCTCGGGTCTTACGTGAAGCGGCTAAAGAATTGTCAGTGTTCTTGACCATTTTGTTTAATTTGAGTCTCGGGTCTGGGTTAGTCCCGAGAGGGTGGAAAGAGGGGAAAATAGTTCCGCAGCATGGAGGTTCCAAGATTACTGTTGCAAATTACCGACCGATAAGCATATCAGGAGTCATTGTCAAGGTTTTGGAGAAAGTAGTCAACAGAAAAATACAGGAATGGATAGATGAAAATGGGATACTGTATGGGGGACAACATGGTTTTCTGAAGGGTAGATCATGCTGCAATAACTTGCTTACGTTTTATAACACAGTGACGGCTGAACTGGATAAAGGTAATGGGTATATGTATATACAATGATACTGCTGGACCTTGCTAAGGCCTTTGACAGGATACCACATGGAATTGTAATCAGTAAACTGCAGCATGTGGGGATGGATATAGGGTGGGTGAGATGGATAGAAGGGTGGTTGATGGAGAAATATCAGAGAGTAGTTTATTCAGTGGTCGAGTCCAAAAGACGACCAGTGACTAGTGGTGTGCCACAGGGTTCTGTTCGTGGACCACTACTATTTAATTTGTTCATTAACGATATAGGAAAGGATCTGAGAGGAACTGTTCATTTGTTTGCTGATGATGCAAAGCTGGGTAAAGCAATAGTGAATGCACATGATGTCAAAATTTTGTAGGATGATTTGGATAGATTGGAGGACTGGGCTACGGAGAATGGATGTCAATTTAATGTGGCAAAGTGTAAGGATATGCATTTTGGGGTAAAACGATTAGCAGCAGTATATCACATTGGTGGAACTGTACTCCAGGAGATTTGGGAGTGTTGGTGGATAGGGTTGAAGTTTAGGGGTCACATTGCAAAAATGGTTAATTCAGCTCATTAAATCACTTGGTTACTGAAGAGTACTTTGACGAGCAGAGACAAGCAAGTTATTGTTCCTATGTACTGAGCCTTGATAAGACCCCATATTGACTATTTTTGCCCAGATCTGGGCGCCAGGGTTGCTTCTTGATGTGGAGAAGGTGGAGAGGATCCAGAGGCGAGTGACCAAGATGATAGCAGGTCTATGGAATGAACCTTATGAGAACAGGTTGAAGATTTGTGGGTTGCAAAAATTTGTTGATAGGCAGAAAAGGGGTGATGTTATTGAGACGTTCAGATTACTGAAGGGATTCTATAAGATTAATTCATTGCATATTTCAGAACAGGACTGGTGGTGAGAGGACTAGAGGAAATAAATGGAAACTGGGCAAGAGTGTGGTTAGCAAGGGTGTTAGAACTAAGTTTTTTACTTTGAGAGTGGTGAATGAGTGGAATAAGTTGCCAAAGTTTGTTGTGGGTGTGTGACTGTGAATGAGTTCAAGGCAAAGTATGATAGATACTGTGTGGATATTGAATAGTTGTTTAGGGCATCCCTCGATGAGTCTAAGGACTCCTTGGAGTTGCCTGTAATGATGATGATGATGATGATGATGATGATAATAATAATAATAATAATAATAATAATAATAATAATAATAATAATAATAATAATAATAATAATAATAATAATAATAATAATAATAATAATAATTCTGATAATAATAATAATAATAATAATAATAATAATAATAATAATAATAATAATAATAATAATAATAATAATAATAATAAGATACCTTCAGTGGCCGGTAGTGGCCACAGAATGTAAACGTCACTTATGCAGTGTATATATGCAAAATACTTGGTCAGGTGTGTCACCATGTGTAAAAGGCTAGTACTGAAGAACGTTTCTGCTCGGTAATCGCAATAGTTTTGATCATAGTGGGAAAAAACAAAGGATAAGTTTCTTTCCGAGTTCGATAAGCGCTTATTGTGCGGGTTTGTCTGACTGAAGTCACGATTTTGAAAACAGCAGAGCTGACTGGTTCTCAAAAGCTGTGGCACCCCGAATGTTTAATCTGCGGAAAATAACCCACTTTGCTTGTCTATGAGGCATAACTGCGACCTAAGACTGTCTGTCAGGAACGAGATCGCCGTTGTTTGAGAAGACTTGTATGGACAAACAGAACTTCCGTTGCATAGTAATTGGCCGAAATATTTATTGAAGGCTGGTCTTGACCTATATCTCCGGACTATTGGTAGGGAATTGAAGAGAATCGGAATTAGCAGTTGCATGCCCATACAGAAACCTGATTTCTGAGAAGAATCGGAAAATTCGACTACTGTGCTGTCAGAAACGCCGTGATTGGACATTCGAAAAAAGTAATGTGGTGAAACGGATAACGGTACATCATATTCTGTAGTGACGGTAGACAGAGTTTGAAGTGAATCCAATTAATCAATGAATCAACCTTGCCTTGTAAACACATCTCAAGGTTCTGAAGGTGGTGTCATGTTCTGTTCATAGTAAACGGGTACCCTTGTTATTGCTGGAAGGGATATCCGTTCAGATATTTTTTGGAGGTCGGGTGTTCTCCAAAGAATATCTGTTGCAAATGAAGCCATCCTGGAATGTTGACTTTTTTCCAGCAGGTGCGATTGTTTCATGGATGACGTTGCCCATCGCTTAAGAATTGTATATCAGTGGTTCAGCGAGCATGACAGAGATTTTCACCCTCTTTCCCGGCAAGCACGAATCAATGATCTGAATCCCCCTGAGAATATATTAGATATGTTACAAAAAAAGATCCAGCAGCAAATTCATCTTCGTTGAAATCTGACCCAGTTAAAGGACTGTCTGGTAAAAGTATGGTATGTTGCAAATCTAGATGTAATCCATCCCCTGGTGGAATCTATCCAACACCGCATATTTGCTGTAATTCGTGCTAAAGGTTAATTCCAAATACCTTCTAATTCGGTGACCGGTATGTGTAGATATAAACACTACACTACCATTGTGACATTTGTATCCTACCTTGATATTTTATCAACTGTTATGGTTGTATAACATAAAAAATGAATAAATAAACATTGTTAAATTATTCAAGTAAAGATATGAAATGGCTTCAACTTGGCATGACACCTTAAATGAGTTTTCCAGTTCTTTTGATTTAGACAACATCAGGCTAGTTTATGGAAATTTGTTTGTTCAATAAGCTGTCATTCTCGTTCTAAATATTTTCATTTCGAAGATAGAGATGAGAAGGTATTTGGAATTAAACGGAATGAGTCGAGACTCCCATCTCAGAAAATGTTTGTATTATTATCCTTTCTTTTGTTAAAATGTAGAGGGAGCTGGGATGCTTCTTTAGTGGTTTTAACATACGAGATAATATTTGAAAGACGCGGTTAGTTTAAAAAAATAATATTGGAAGGGACTTAGCTATTTTAAATAAAAATAAATAAATTATATTCAGTCGATCGTTTGTTATCATTTAATTGCAGTATGTTGGTCATGGCATGCGTAATTATTTTGTGATTGTCTTATCAAGATAGAATATCCCTATTTTAAATTATGTTATTAGGTGAGTAAATTAGAACTAGTACATTTATCCTCCTAAATTTGTTGACGTTACTAATTTCTGTGAGTTCCGTGATTACAGTGGTTGTGAATTATGTATATCTGTATTTTTATTTACCTGAAGCAGTTCTGTACTAGTAAATATCTTCCATAGAAAGTAAGGCCGTTATGTCAGATTTTAGTTTTACTTAAACATGATCGCGTAAATAATCATAATCTCATAATGATCTACAGATACAGAAAAAATAATCATGAAAACTATGCTGTTTGTTCCTTATATTTTTAGGGGTGGAATATCTGGTGTGCGTTTATATATATGTGTGATCAGGTGTACAGCATTATGCTGTGTTGCACAGCATTTAAACTGTTTTATTCACCTCAAGAGAAAGAGTAAAAACTACGAACATACTTACATTAGTTGTTTATTCTGAGGAACTTTTTCATGTAAAATTATTTTTTGATTATATGCCAAACTTTTATTTTAAAGTTCGACAAAATTATCATCGTCAATCTATGTAATCTAAATTTATGTAATACCAACGTTTTATGTTTTGTTTTTAATACTATAATTTACATAGTGTATGTTTAATGCATGTAATTTGTATTCTGTTTTGTAAAAATATTACATATTTTACTGTGCAATTCACAACCATCTGTAACAAACTGTAATTGGGCTAATGCCCGTAATAAAAGTTGTTATTATTATTATCATCGTCATCATAAAACAAAGTTTAGATATGATATCTGTTGCTTTTAAATTTCATTCATAAAATAAACAATTACGCGTTTACCTTTTTTTTTAATAATAAAAAGGTAATTTAAGTTATTGTTAGTCTGTGGTCTTCCAGTACCTCACTCATATCATACAAAATCGATTGTGGGGCAAAAAACCACCAAACGATATATATCGACCATGGTTATAGTAATGGTAATTTAAAGAATGATGTTTGTTGTATGTTTCAAAATCAAAGTTTTACCTGTAGACATAGTATTACAATTGTTGTTTTTGATATCATAGATCCCAGGTATTTGCAGAAGTGATACTTCGCTATATCTTTTTTTATATGTTTAAAAATTGGAAAGTTTATAATTATTTTAAAATATTTAATTGTTTTTTAATAATCAGGTTTAAACCATGTCAGTAAAAAGAAAATGAAGGGATTGCAAACTGACAGATAATTTGAGAAAAGAGTATCCATTTATTAAGGAGTATGAAGAGGAGGGGATATGTTTCATGTACAATCTGTTTGGGAAATTTTTCTGTGACCTCTGGAGGAAAGTGAGATATCACAAGGCATTTAGCTTCTGATAAGCATAAGAAAGCTCTATAGGCAGCTTCTTCATCTGTAAAGATGATCAGTTTTCTCTGTCAAACTGAATTTGGGATGAAAGAAAGAGAATTAGCAATTGCAGAAGCTGTGTTTTCTTTCCATACCATATATCACAATCAAACATTTAGATCCATGGACTGTACATCCAAATTGATCTGCAAATTATTCGACAGCAAATTCACATGTGCAAGGACAAAAGCAGAAGCTGTCATCAAGAAGAATGTATTAGCACCACATGCATTGAAAGAGCTTGATAAGGAATTACAAAATATAAACTTTATATCTGTGTTTTCTGATGCATCAAACCATAAAGATGTAAAATTTTTTCCTACTATCATTCGTTATTTTGATTCAGAAGTGGTGTGAAGAATAAGATTGTTGATTTTCTGTCCCTACCTGGGGAAACTGCAGAGCTTATCAGCAATTCTATCTTAACTGTTATCTTGAAAAAAATATTTTATCTAAGATTTTATCTAAGAAGGTTGTTGCATATTGTGCTGATAATGCAAATACCAATTTTGGTGGTGTAGCTAGAAAGGGTATTAACAATGTCTTCACTATGTTGAACAGAAGTTTAGAGCAAAGTATTATTGAAGTAGGTTGTGCAGCTCATATAGTTCACAATGCCATTCAAACTGCTGCTGATCTTTTACCACTGGACATAGTCTATTGTAACAAAAATTTATAGCCATTTTTACATTTACAATGTCAGAGTAGAATCTTAGAAGGAACTCTGTGAAGAAGCAGAAATTGAATATCACAAAATACTAGGCTACAGTAAAACTAGATGACTAGCTTTAATGACTGTGATTGAGAGGGTTCTGAATTATATAGTCCATTGAAGTCATATTTCTTATCCCTTGATAAGTGTCCAAGAATAATTGAACTCTTTTTCAATGATAATACCTCTTAGTTGTGGTTAGCATTTCATCATAGTCAGACATCAGTCTTTGAGGCAGTAGTCAGAAACATTGAAGGAAATGATTGTACAATAACTGAAGTCTCAGAGGAACTTGATATGCTAAAACCAAAATATAGAGAATGTCTTGAATCAGACTACATTCCTACTTGCATAAGAAGAGATTTAAGAATTTTAGAAGATGATGGAAGCATAATTTTTTTTTTTTTATTTCTCATATTAAAACTTTTTACAGTAACTGTTTGGAATATTTGGACATTGGTCATTCCGGTTCCCAGAAATTAAGACATTTAAATTTAAATGGGTGAACCTTAAAAATAGGATATAATGGCATGATTTTGAGGCATCGGAGTATATAGATTCTGATTTTGGAAAAAATCATGGAATATATGAAAATAACCTTTTTTTGATAAGGTTTCTTGTTTAAAGAAATATATAATTGATTCAAAAATTGAAGAATGGAAGGAGAAAATAACTCCTATAGGAGATATATGGGTTGAGATATTTCTGTTTTCTGAGAAATAAAAAGTACCTTAGGGTAATATAAAAAATACAGTGGAATTTGCTCTTTGCTTACCTGGGACAAATGCTGTTACAGAAAGAGTATTTTCAGTTCTGAATAAATTATGGACTGCAGAGAAAACACAATTAAAACTTGAGACAATAAAGGCCATTCTTATTGTGAAATATAATATGGTTGATTCCTGTGAAGATTTTATGGGTGGAATATCAGAGAATGATGAATTATTGAAAAGAATTCATTCTTCCGAAAAATATGTTTAAATTATTCATTTGGAGAGTTTTAATAGATGTTCATTGTATAAGATAAATAAGTTTTGTGTGATATTTACTTTTGCATATGTTATTAGGAATTTAAATAAAAGTTGCTTTTAATAAATATTTATTCATTGTATAATATAAATAAGTTTTTGGGATATTTACTTTTGCATCCATTATTGAGAATTTAAATAAAAGTTTCTTGATAGTTTAGCAGTAACAATATTATTAATTAGTAATAATAACAAGAAAGCGGAATATTTTATTGAAAAGGTATGATTATGTTTCTGTTGGGATAAGAAAACTAGGTTATTGGACTCTTGAACTTCTCTTTCAGCTTCATGCCTAAGTGGAGGTGGTTCCAGCATAAGTTATCCTGGGGAGGAATCTCTTCCAAATGTTCATCACCCTCTCTGCTGAACCTCACAGTCTTTTGCCATCTGTTAACATTCAGTTTGGTATTAAACTTGTTCTTAAGCTCACGAACTAATCCAAATTTCTTTTTCCTTTCTTTTAGTGTTACACTGTGATCAGCATTCATTTTAGAAATTATGGACTTTACCCAAATTTCCTTTTATAATTGTGTGCCTTCTCATCTGGAACCCTATTTCTTCACATTTCTTAACATAATTTTATCCTTGTCATTCCAGATATGCTTTCTTACTTTTCTGTATAATTTTGTATATTCTTCAGTTTGTGTCTGTTTCTCCAACCTCCTCTTGATCAACTCCTATTTTGATTAGAAGACCAAGAGACCCAGTCTTCTAACTGGTCCTAGATGTTTCTTGGCTGTATCTTGTATTATAATCTTGACCTTCTGCCAGAGCATTTCAGTTATGTTCTCGTCCTCAATCTCCAAAATAGCATTGAGCCTTTTTTTTTTTTTTTTTTTTAGTTTTCTTCCGTGAACCTTTTGGGAATACTCTGACATCCAATCTAGTGGGATGAAACTAACTTGGGAGGTTTTAGAGTCTCAATCTTACTTTGGCTCTTACTAGTTGGACTGTGTCATAATAATATTTTCCTGGATAAGTGTATACATTAAAGATGCTTGTCTTCCACTGTTGCTGCACCAGGACATAATCGGTCTGGTGCCTTGTCCTATCAGTGTTTGATGTAGAAGTATAGGTTTGTTGTGAATACTGGAAACAGATGTTCTCATCTCATCATCTTCTTTATATGGAAACAGGTGTTAGTAATAACTAATCTATTATCATGATTAAATTCTAGTAGTAGTGTTTTTTTTTGTTTGTTTGTTTAATGAATTCCACCCATGAAAGGTTCTATACTAAATTTATTACTGTGCATGTTGTAATTTATTACTATTATCCAGAAACCCTGCTCTAGAAACCAAACATAGACCTTCTTCACGCCACTAAGTCTTCCAGTAAGCAGGATGGTGGTGGTCTCATGCTGGATAATGAAATTCATCTTTATTGGTAAGAGAGTAGAAGTTTTATCCACTTGGCTAACCAGGCTGGAATTATAATGTATTATTATGACCTGTTCAGTTCCAATGGTTGACATTTCTTCCAACTTAAAATGTTATGTTTATACTGACAATACTCAGTCATCAACACTAATTTTTAATGACAGGTCATACCACAAGAACATGGGGGTTAGCATTTGATTGAGAGAGGCTATGTTTTGACCAATTTTGACTTTTATGACCCAATTATGGCATAATTGTTGTGATGAATTGGAAAAAAAAAAACTATGCATTCTTAATATTGAATCTGTAGAACAGATAGCACTTTTAAATTCTTAATTATTTAGGATGATTTTTAGATAGAGATGGCAAATTAAAGATGGAAATAGGTAAATAATAAGGCTGATATGGTGAGAAACCAGTTTAAGTTTAATACATAAATAAAAGAAGCTTTATTGTTTAAGGAGCCACTCCTTTTTTTATATTATCAACTAAAAGGAATTGTATTAATAAGTTATTTATTCATTAAAAAAATTTGAAAGAATACATTGCATGAAAGAATAATAATAAATTAATTAAAATACTCTAATTAATTATTATTATTATTGTTATTATGGGCGACTCCAAGGAGTCCTTGGACTCATCGAGGGAGGCCCTAAACATCATGTCCATCACAATTATTCAGCATTCACACAGTATCTATTCATACTTTGCCTTGAACTCATTCACTGTCATAGCACCCACAACAGACTTTGGCAGCTTATTCAACTCATTCACCACTCTAAAAGTAAAAAACCCAGCTCTAACACCCTTACTAACCACACTCTTGCCCAGCTTCCATGGATGTCCCCTAGTCCTCCCACCACCAGTCCTGTTCTCAAAAATATCCTCTGAATTAATCCTATAGAAACCCTTCAGCAATTTGAATGTCTCAATCATATCTACCCCTTTTCTGCCTATTTCTGCAACCCACAAATCTTCAACCTGTTTTCATAAGGTTCATTCCATAGACCTGCTATCATCTTGTCACTCGCCTCTGGATCCTCTCCACCTCCTCCACATCAAGAAGAAACCCTGGCGCCCAGATCTGGGCAAAAATAGTCAATATGGGGTCTTATCAAGGCTCGATACAGAGGAACAATAACTTGCTTATCTCTGTTCGTCAAAGTATTCTTCAGCATTCAAGTGATTTGATGAGCTGATTTAACCACTTTTGCAATGTGCCCCCTAAACTTCAACTCCCTATCCACCAACACTCCCAAGTCCCTGGCCTCATCAATCTCCTGGAGTACAGTTCCACCAATGTGATATACTGCTGCTAATCTTTTCACTCCGAAATGCATAGCCTTACATTTTGCCACATTAAATTGACATCCATTCTCCTTAGCCTATACCTCCGATCTATCCAAATCATCCTGCAAAATTTTGACATCTTCTGCATTCACTATTGCCCTACCCAACTTAGCATCATCAGCAAACAAATGAACTGTTCCTCTCAGATCAGAATAAATGACTTATTATGATAGTGCCTACTTGCTTATAATGTAAAAAAGACATTGCCCCTTAAACAATAAAATATAGCTTTTATTCATATAATTTAACAGAATGGGAGCCACATGCAACCCATGGTTCAAAATATTCCAAAATTATTATCATAATTCAGGACCTCTGTGGAGTCACAAGACTCGGTTGGTGGTCCACCCTAGAAAATGCAGTCTATCATACCACTCCTTGAACTCATTCACTGTTCATACTCTCACCACTCTATCAGGCAATGTATTCCAAGGTTCAACAAACCTTCATGTGAAGAACCCATTCCTGCACTCTTACAACTTCCTTTCGCAACCTCTAAGGATGGCCCACCCTTGTCCTTGTTCCACCAAACATAAGAACTCCTTGGCGTCAGCCCTGTAACTACTTTTCAACAGTTGTGTCTCAATCATATCACCCCTTCTTCTATCTACCAAACTTTGCAATCCACATTCCCTCAGTCTATCCTTATAACTAATATTGTACAGTCCTGGTATGCATTCTTTACAAGGTTAATTTATCCCCTTCAAATCCTGGAGACCAAATTTGAGCACAGTAGTCCAGATGTGGTCTGATCAGGGCTTTATACAATGGAATGACAACTTTTATCTTTGCTGGTCATTGTCCTCAGTATTGCAGCAATCCTCTGAGTTATCTTCATCACCCAAAGATCCCTTGCTTCCACACTTCTTCCAGCACAATTCCTCCAACTCTGTTGGAGGAATTGTGCATATGCAGCCTCCCATCGATGTATCCCAAACTTCAAAACTTTACATTTATCTGAATTAAACTGATACTTACATGAATTTGTCCATCTGTCCATTTTATTCAAATCCTCTTGATGGGTTCCTTCACTATTATTAACTCTTCCTGGCTTTGCATCATTTGCAAACAACTGAATATTCCCCTGCAATCCATTTATAATGTCATTAATATAAAGAATAAACAATACAAGTCTGAGTGCTAAGCCCTGTGTATTCTTCCCCCCCCCCCTTGTAACTGCCTGCTTCCTTGATACTGCTCCCTCATGCACAACTATTACCTATCAGACAGCCAATCTACAATCCAAATTCATGTACTGCAACTTAAATATCAGCATATCATTTGACACCCTATCAAATGCCTTTGTAAAATCCAAAACAATGGTAGAATATGCCTTTCCCTCATCAACTGATCTTGTCACTTTATTATAAAAGGCAGTCAGATTACTAAAACAAGAGTGCCCTTTAATAAATCTATAGTGACTCTCACAGATAACATTACCCTCATCTGTCCAATGCTGTAATTGATCCCTCACTAATTTCTCCAAAATTTTAACAACTACTGATGAAATGCAAACTGGTCTTTACTTTGACACTTCCATTCTATTACTACCCTTATACAGTGGCACTATCTAACCCTCTTTGCACTCCTTGGTCACCTTTCCCATGGCCAGACTTTCATTGAAAAGCCAGGTCAGTGGAGCTATCAGTTCTTTAGCACACTCTCTCAAAATGCATGGCAAAATCCTATCCAGTCCCATGTCCCATTCCTTTATTGACATCCAGAGTACTTGTTATTTGAAACACGTACCTTTCTTGCACTTCTAAACCTTGAACATGCCCCATTCCTTTAATATTAAAACCTCTTTCTATAGGATGAAATACTCCAATAAAGTGTTCATTGAACAACTCCATTTTGCATCAGTCACTCTACTCTTATTTTTATTCAACAGTCATTCTCCTCCTACTGCCCACATAACGAAAAAATTCCTTAGGATTTGCTTTGAATCTCAGGGCCAATCTCTTCTCATATTCTAGTTTTACCTTCCTTACCATACTTGTCACTCTCATGTTCCGAGTCTTATATTCATGCATCTGCTCTCCATCCCCTCTCCTTGCATCTCTTCCATAACCTCTTTTTCACCTGCAGTTCCTGTTTGATATTGTTTGTAATCCACTTTATACCAGATTGTATTTTCTTTTTCACTCACAGTATACAACTTGCCATTGCTGCTAACAAATATTCCTTCACAAGTTCCTAAGCACTGATGATATCTTGTCCTTCAATTCCTCCATCCATTGAACTGTCCCAAGCTACATTCCTTTTCTTTGATACTCCTTTATGTTTATTCATTTTCCAAGTCAAAACTACATGGTCATTCTCTCCAGCTGGAGCAAAGGTGCCATCTCAGTTATAATCAGCTCTTCTAATACTATGACCAAATCTAAAACTCTTGAACCTTGTGTTCCTTCTACTACACGTTGCTCGAGATATTTGTCCTTCAAGATTCCCAAAATTCCATTCCCTTACTACTACATACAATTTCCTATTTCTAATTTATACTACTGTAGTTAAAATCTTCCCTAGCAATCATTCTTTTTGCACAAACCAAGCTCATCTGCTCTTCACCCTCTATGCTCCCTGGCTTATAGCAACACACCACTAAATATCCTGTCCTGCCCATTTCTACTTCATACCATATGCTCTCAAAACCATTAGCGACATTGCTATTCAAATCCTCCACTCTGAGAGGACAAAACTCATCACGTATCATAAGCAGTACTCCACCACTGCATTTGTCCCTCCCATCCTGCCAAAAAATGCTATACCGTGCTACTTCTATTCCTGTCAGTATATCATCTGCCATCAATCATGTCTTGGTGATCTCAATAAGCTTTGGACGGGCAGATACTATCAGCATCACCAATTCATCTCCTTTATTCCAACTACTCCTAGCATCAGATCTCTCTCTCTCTCAAGGCACTATCGCTGTTTCTGTATCTATCATTATCCCTTCCAGACTCCACTGAAGTCTGGCAGGGATACTGATAGGTATAAAATAATTGCTACCCCTGCTACCATCCACCCTGATAATTCTAGTTTCCACATCGATACACTGACTTGTTCAGAGAACAATATTCTCTCCGGTTGCCTGTCCTTCCTCATTCAAATGCAGGCCATCTCTCGCATGCAGTTGCTTTCTGACTTCAAATGCCCTCCATGCATTCGCATAATCCAAGCCTCTCTTTCAACACATTCTGGCTATCATACTATTCATTATTGATGCTCTTTTCCATAGCTCCTTATTATCATACCTGGGCAAGACATTTGCTATCTTCCCTCTCTCTCTGTGTCTTCTTCCATACAACATCAAGCATGAATCTCAGATCTCTCTTTCTCCACCTAATTCACACTGCCTCTCAAGTCATTCATGCCCACCGTCACAATCGTCTCATCCACTCATTCATATCACTTAATTGCCATTGTTGTACTATCTATCATTCCTCCAGGCAGACACTTGTCTGGCATTCTATCTTGAACAACACCCCAGATCGAGTCACCATACATCACACCTCTTACCACTCTGTTTCTTCCTTGCTCACCTGCTCTTCTCTGACACTTTTTCTCCTTGTTCTTCCATTTACTTGCCATCCTGTCATCTCTCTATCCCTGTTTGCTGTACCGTCTCACCTTTCTCTCATTCTTTCTCTTATTTTTGGTTCTCTCTATTTCTCTCGTTCCCAAGACTCTCTCACACTCATATTTTGATTCGCTTCACATTCGTTGTTTCAAATCTCCTCATCTCTTCTTTCACACTTCTCTCACTCCTGATACATTCCACTTCCTTCAGTGTATTTCTCTCTGCAAGCTACCTACTCTTGCTCAACATTCATCTTTCAAAACTCCATCTTTGAAACCTATTACATTCCCTTTTTCATATTTTCATTCACATTTCACTTGTTTTCCTCACCCTCGATTATGCTACTTGTCTGTCTCTTGGTCGGTAGTTACCCATTGCTGACATAATGCTTCTGAGGTCTATTATGCACATTTCTAAATCACAAAGTTCTTCCCATTGTCTACATTTTACACAGACATGCACTCCCTTGTCTCTCACCTGCCACATTTTTAACTAAAACAGTGTTTCTGCTGACAGCACACTCAATGTATTATGAACGGTTATTATAGTTTAAAATGCTTTGGTCTTAGCCAAGTCAGTATTTTTGATATTTTTGATACAGCAAAATCTACCTTGGTTTACAGTAATGGCAATCATTTTTTGGTATACAAAATTTGGGATAGTTATTGCAAATTTTGCCACTGGACTGAGTAGCACATTCTTAGTTCAAGCCATGAGAGAATTTCATTTGCAAACTTTGTTTTCTTGGGAGGAAAATATGGATGAAATCAGAACTATATTTGGAGGTAAAGTACTTGTTACAATTGTCTCAGTCAAGAGTATATGAAATCGTAATTTTGCTTTTACTGCTTATCATAGGGCTGCACTTGAGGTGTTAGATTGTACGTCCTGGCTTTGAATCCACCATCTTGTTGGAACGTTATTCTTATTTAAATTATCTTTTTATTTTGTTAAATGCTGATTGATACTGATCCGAATATAAGGAAATTTATATTATCCTGTGCCACCCAATATTCAGATTAGTCTATATAATATAGTGGAATCAATCATCAACTAACTTTTGCAATCTCACTTTTCTACAGGCCGAGGTTAATATTATCATTTAAGGCTTCCGCAAGGTTCGAATAAATTTTATGAGCGGTGCAATGAAGAAAAATCAGGCAAACAAATTGAATTCAGTAAAATAAACATTTAATACAGGGTTATAAACGTGCATTTAAGCATAATTTTCTAAGCAAGATAATCTAATTGAACAATATTCAGAATATCTCTGAGACACTAGTAACCTTTCGGTTTGGTTTAAAGATTGAGGTTAAATTTTCAGATCCTATTCTCCAATGCTTAAATACCTATTATCACAATTTGTCTCTATTCAATGAGATAATTCAATTCTTTTATACATCAACTTAGTTCAAATACTCATAACAAACATAAAACATTAGGCATTAAACATTCAGCTATCAGTTCTGTATTATTCCGAATAATTGAAAATGATTCACACAGTTCAATGTTCCAGAAGTTTACAGTAATTATTCTTAAGGTAGAATTCTCTAATTCTCTCTTAGTCAACAAACACTTAATTTAATTATGAGGCAGTTATCATTTCAAGGGGGAAACACGTTGAAGCTCCATACTTTGGCTATTTTTAATAGAGCGCCACAGTTAATGTTAAGATATATCAGGCAGAGCTAACTCTTATTTCTTCACACTGAAATGTAAGAAGAACTGCTCTTACCGGGTTACACCTTTTACACACTGTATGTACTATAGGCACACTTAAAACTGTAGTTAACTATTACTTTGAAGTAACACTTTATTCAAAAGAAATCTTCACTATAATAACTGAAATATTAAACATAGAGTTTCACAAGTCTTGACACACTCGTTTTAGGTAATGTACTTATTCCTTATTGTCTTCTCTGCATTATTCCTCAAAACAATTGGAATGCGTCGTAATTTTAGAATTCCATAAAAATATTCCGAATTGCCTATTAATTCCCAGTCCTTTCTTAATCGATTTACGGCATTTCCCAATCCCCTTACTGCCACCCGTTACTCTTTCTTCTTGCTGTCCTGAACGCTTCTTTTCTCTCTTACTTTCGTTTTCCAATTAAATACATTCATTCTTCCTGCCAAAATCCGGTTCTAGACAGTTCAGCTTACATCTACCTGCTTCACTCCATATACATTGCCTTTTCACGTTCTAAACATGTGCTGACTAAAATTAACTCCATTTCTCCTTCAGCAGCCAATCAAATTCAATCAGAAGAATTACATAAAATCACTCTTACATACAGAAACATAATAAAAAGAATATATTACAATTCATATAATATACATATAAATTTACTTACACACAGTTTCTCATAATAAATTTTACAGAATAAACTAAATAAAATGAATGACATTTATATAGAGTATTTTCATTATTCTAAGATTACATAATAGAGTATTACATATTCTGAGATTAAATAATTAATTAATAACAAATAAAACTAAGCATTTATATGAAAATATATTACAAGCAAGAGGCTAACAACAAATAATATTTACACGTCTTGCTTATGACATGGTGGATTATGTTAAATGTGAATGAAGTATTAAAACATATAAAATATCTTCATTCACAACTTAACAGAGGCCTTAGAAATTAGAAATATGTTTGTTGAAAGTTTTTCACTTGGTGCTATTATAAATTAAAGATACCAAGAAATTATATACTTGGTTTAATCCATTATCCAAGTGTATGCAAACAAAATTTGTGCCTGAAATATCTTTCAGGACTGGGGCCAACTCTTGGTAAAGGTGGTATGACTTCGCATCACTTGCCTTAGTATCCCATAATGCAAAGCACATTTCTTTGCAGACATGTGTAATGATATGCATTATGGGAAGGGTCACTACCCAGACCGGTTTTGACCTTTATTGAGGTCTCATCAGTGGCAGCCAGACCCAGAGGTGAGATACCAATGTTGAAGTAATGCAGAAGTCATATTTTCCTATGAGTTGCCAAAAATTGTCCCACCTTATTATTAAAATACTCTGGATTAGAGATAGATAGTTGTTGAAAGTTTTTCATCATTAACTTTAACAAGAAATTATATGCAGTAGAACTCAGTTATAACGAATAATTTTGAAGGATATTTGAATTACATTTGATTTAATGCATGTATTTCATGTTTATTACGAATTCGTTTCACGGGAATAACGAACGAATAATACACGTTAGTCGTTCCTTTACTGACATTTCGTATGTATGCATTTTCTGGTTGTGGAAAAATGTCGGGAGTCAAACGGAAAATTTTATCGGTTTCTGAAGAAGTAGAAATTATACGGGAGGTGGAAAGTGGCCAATCAAATCTGACAGTAGCAAAGAAGTATGTATGGTTTGTCCCCATCTACAATATCAACAATTTGGAAGAATCGCGAGTTGACTCTGAAAGCTTTTGAAAACAATTTATCGAAGTGTAAAAAACTTAAAAAGTGCAATAAAAGTGACTTTGACGAGGCACTTCTTTCATGGTTTAAAGCGCAAAGAACCGCTGGCTTACCTATTAGCGGACCAATTTTGAAAGCCAAGCCAAAAAATTTGCTGTTCAACTTGGTTATAGCGATTTTAATTGCATTGATCGCTTTAAGAACAGAAACAATATTGTCTACACAAAAGTAAGTGGCGAGACATTGTCCATTGACAAAAACGTTGTTTCTGACTGGATCAAGAATGTATGGTCGAACATCAAACGAAGGTATGGATACAACAACATTTATAATGCAGACAAAGCAGGAGTTTTTTATAATTTAACGCCTGATAAAACTTTTCAATTTAAAAACGAAAAGTGCATTGGTGGAAAACGTATCAAAAATAGACTCGCAGTTTTAGTTTGTGCGAACATGACCGGTAGCGATAAAAGAAAGCTTCTTGTAATTGGAAAATCGGCAAAGCCTAGATGCTTTAAAAACATAAAGAAACTTCCCGTTGATTATACAGCGAATAAGAAGGCCTGAATGATATCTTCAATTTTCGAAAATGAAATTCGCAAGTGGGATAAAAATCTTCGCAGTGAAAACCGGAAAATTTTGTTATTGATAGACAACTGTCCTGCCCATCCTGTAGAATGAATTGGTATGCAAAGGTGAGAAATCTACAGATGTGATGAATATTGTTCACAGTAAATTTAAATATTAAAACATTTTCATGAGCAAAGTTATTTGATTCTAATGGCAGGTTGCAGATTATTTTTAAAGTAAGAAATTAGCTTTCTTTTGAGCAGTTTGTTGCCATTAGACTCAAACAGCTGCAGTATCATTTATGCATTAGGAAGTGCAAACTAAATTGTTTCTAGTTTCTACTCCACAAGACTACAGAGTCGAGTGACTCAGTAGTCTTGTGGAGTGGAAACTAGGAGAATGAGGGTTGTACTAGGGCCACTCTTTAATTTCTATATTGATGATATACGGAATGATTTAAGGGGCAGGGGATATTCCATTGTTTGCTGATGATGCAGAACTAGGGAGAGCAATAGTTCATAAAGGTAATGGGGTATCTTACAGGATGGTTTAAACAAATTGGCATTGTGGACAAAGGATAATGGTTGTCAGTTTAATATTGCAAAATTTAAGGTTATGTGCTTCAGGTTTTAAAAGATTACATACTTTGTATCATATTGATGGTACTGGATTGCAGGAAATTGACAAGGCTAGGAACTTTTAGATACTGGTGGACAGAATTAAAGTTCAGAAGACATATTGCAAAAGTTGATAGAACAGCTCAAAGCACTATTTGAATTCTGAAAAACCCATGTAAAGATAATGAGATTGTTACCCCCATCTTCTCTATGATTCTGTTGCACAGATTTGGTCACTGGGTTTCTTTGTGATCATGAGGTGGTGGTGAGGAATCAGTTACAAGTAACCAAGTTGGTGATAGATCTGTGGAATGCTCTCTCTCTCTCTATGGGGATAGGTTGAAGGTGTGTGTGTTGCAGAGGTTAGTTGATTGGTAGAAAAGAGAGGAGCCATGATAGAAACTTATTAAAGGGGCTCTACATAATTGACAAAAGAAAATTGTGAATACATGATGAATAGAGAGAAAAATAGGGATCACCTTGGAAGTTGTGTAAGAGTGTGGTTAGTAAAGGTGTTTAGACTAGATATTTTGCTTGGAGAGTGGTGAATGAGAATTAATTGCAAGTTCTGACAGTGAATTGCAAGACACTAAGCTGTAGGTAAGTTTGTCTAGCAATCCTGCCTCCCTTAATAGGAAGGGTGATTTTTATGCATTGATTGCTATATGGAATGTAGATATTTATTGCCATTTACAGTGTGTTTGACATTATTTGATTATTTCACTTGTCAGTACCGGAATTTGGAATGATCTTGTTTACTAGTTAATGGCTAATGAATAAGAATGACTTGCAATTTGATTCATAATGCAAGTTTGAAAGGAAAAAATTGCCCACTTATTGTTAACAATATGTATCTAGATTAGGATGCACTCAAGTTTATTTCCAGATTTGAATTAAGATATCAGAATTAAAAACTAATTGAAGTTAATTGTTCTCAGTTTGAAAGTTTGTAAATAAAATTTCTTACCATGTGATATATGAGGTTAAAATAAAAGTTAATATAAGAAATAAGTCATTCATTGTATTATAATGTGTAATCAGAGAATTGTATGTAATTTTAATTCTAAAATTATATGTATAAATATTCATCAATGAAATTGTCCTGTTATGTCATTTATAAATATACTTCTTAATTTAAAATTTTTTTTTTTTTTCCCTGTAGCATCTTGACAATGAAAACTCAGGTTGCATCCAGTTCTAGTCATCTGAATTACTGGTCCAGTACTCATGAAGATGGCAATGATGACTCAGCACAAAATAGTAGTCCAATCTGTAGCAGAAGTAATAAACTTCCTGACAATTCCTTATCCAAAAAAAATGTACCTCTGTCCTCTCTACAGACTCCAGACAAAAGTAACTGTCAGATCTCTTCAAATCCATTTGATATTGCTATTGATAGCTTGCATCTTCCTTCTTTCTCACCATCAGTGTTTGCCACAACTAGTTGCCAAGATTCTAGTGAGGTAATATTGTTTAACTGAATATTCTTCACAAAGTATACTTTTCTCAATTTATTTTCTAAAAGAATTAGACAATAATTTTGTAAACGTTTCTAGCATCCATCTTATGTGGAAATATTATGACAACTATATTGGTTATGTTCTTGTGATCATTTTTGTGAACAAAGCATTTGTGCATTATGCACTCATCACCCTCTCTGAATCATAAATGAGTGAAATCAGTGAAAAGCTAATGATGAATTAAGCTCAACTTTTCAGCATCCAAGTTAGGTATAAGAGATCCATTGTTCAAAGGATAGTGTATATAAATAGTGACCATGTATGCAACAAATGATTGTTGGCTCTGTACTAGTTAAAATATATTATCAAATGTTAATTTTAAGCTGATGTCAGTGGTCTGCAGATTCAAATGCCATCATGAACATAGATTTTATGGTAAAAGTTTCCAGACAAACTGATAGGTTTTGGAAGTTTATTAAGGTGTTAAAAAAAACTGCATAAAATAAACTTATTTTATGTTATGTACCATTTTTATAGTATACATATAATTATTGAAAAAATCAGTTCAAATTCTGCTTAATAATATCAATAATGCCAACTTATAAGAATTTTCATCATTGATATTTTGTGGCAAAAGCTTCTTATTCAAATGTCAATTTCACCATACTGAAAAAAATGGAAAATTTTTCTCATTATTATTTTCTTTTTTTTTTTCTTAGCATCTTGACAATGAAAGTTCAGGGTGCATCCAGTTCTAGTCATCTGAATTACTGCTCCAATACTCACGAAGATGGCAATGATGACTCAGTTATAATAGAGGCTATAATTGATAAATAGAAAGAAATGAAAGTTGGAGGAGGGGGAAAAAACAGTTGCTCTTTACTTTTTTATTAGAAGTTATGGAATTGCTTCCCAGTAATGTATTCCAACACAAAACATTCAGTGGATGCAACAAAAGAAATGACCATATAACAAATATGATCCAAGGAAACACTTTTTGTGGAGGAAAGGGTAAATTGATATCAATTAAATAAACCAAATGAAAAAAATTAATAAATAAAAAGGCTTTAAAAGTTATGTATGAAAACAAATAAAATACTCTCATGAAAGGCTGGATGATTGTGAACAGCATTTATTATAAAAGCTTACAGCTGTAACTACCACGTGTGACTAATTTAAACACTAAAATAAACAGCTACACTCAATGTTTCATATCCTCCCGAATTTTTGATACCGAAAGTTATTGGTTGGGGAAGGAGGAACTCGTTTACATTTGATTTAAATGACTGTATATTGTATTCCTTGGGAAACCCAATTGGGGGGGTTCACAATACAACAGTTGCAGGGATGAAGGAAGAAGAAAAGAAACTTGTTCTGTTTGTTTCTAGGTGCACTGTGAAGGGATGTTGAGCAGCAGCTGCATGTGTTACAAAACGAGCTTGGTACTGAGTGGAGGAATTATTAATGTTATTTCAGACAAGCATTTTCCATGGAAATATTTGTAGAATATACATATTGCAGAAATCAACCATCTGTGCAAAAGTGGGGGAGGGAAGTGAGTTAGTAAGAGATGGATCATTAATAAGTCTAATTGTTCTCCTCTGTGTTGAGTCAAGTATTTTGAGGGAGCTTTTAGGGTCTCCACCCCATATGTGAGAGCAGTATTCGATAGCTGGGTGGATTTGTGATTTGTATGATGTGAACAGTTTTTTTGAAGCTGAGGATACAATGGTTGTGATGTGTTTATTCCAGGAGAGGTTTTATGTTAGGGTAATTCCAAGAAGAGAAATCTCAAACTGTCTGGAAATTTGGGTATCATCAAAAAGAATACTGGGGGGAAAAATGATTCTTTTTTATGAGAAATAGGACAGAACTGGGTTTTATTAGCATTGAAATCGATGAGGTTATCTGAACCCCATTGGAGGATGGCTTGGAAATCAAAATTGAGGGTGGTGGTTGATGTTCTGTATGTTGAAGTGAGTTGTGTAGGGAGGAATAAAAGGGAGGAGGAGTGCATTGTGCTATCATCTGCAAAACTGTGTATTGGGTTGGAGGTCAGCTGAAGTAGGTCATTGATATATAGCATGAAGAGGGTTGTTGAGAGGATAAGGAGCCATCCACCATCACACACAGTGTGTACTTCCATAGAAAGCTGTCATTCCAACTACAGAAATCCTGGGACAGACTAAATGATGGTAGTTTGCTTAGTAAGCCTTTGTGCCAGACCTGGTCGAAAGCTTTGGAGATATCAAATGCAACCACTTGAGATTTGCCAAACTTCTCCATGGCATTAGTCCAGAGATGGGTGACATGTGAGCAGATCTCCTGTTGATCGGCAGCAATGGAATCCATACTGGCGGTCATTTATTAGGTACTTCAAGGTGATGTAAGAGTTGGGAATTGGTTTTTTCCATTACTTTAGACAGGACTGAGGTAAGTGAGATAGGGTGGTAGTTGGATGCATATTCGAGCATATAAAAAAGTATACTGTTATCAGTTTGGATACAAAGTTAAAAATCATATAAAAATCCAGTTTTAAGATTGTTGATGACACACATGAATTTAAATTAAGTGAGTCAACAATAAGAACAATTTCTAAAGATAAGGATAAAACTAAAGAAGCAGGTAAAAATGTTACTTCCTTCTCGTCAAACAGTTTGTATTTATGTGTACTATAAATAAAAGTTTTGCATTATTTCATTGAAGAAATCATTTTTATTCAAAATAGAATAAAAATGATTTCTTTCGTGACATTTGTACACTGCATAAGAAACAAGTCGATAAAAAAGTCAAAAAGAGGTGGGGAAAAAGATATTCCCCACTTAATATGGAAATCCACTTTACACAGATTTCTTGGAAACTCATCCTCTGCTTAAAAAAAAAAGGGGGGGTTCCATGCTTGAAGTTCATAGAATTCCATTTGATAAATGGGGTTTATGCTTTCATTGTCAGCATTGAATGGATTACTGAACATGCTTATGCTTGGTTTGGGTTAATCACCATATATCTGGTGGTTGTAGTTGGTCAAGAGGAATGGATAAATGGAAATGGAATACTGTACAGGGAGGATAGTGCAGGGTAGGTCATTATTCACTTACTCACATTTTATATTACAGTGGCAGCTGAATTGGATAAAGGTAACGGGTTTACAGTGATACTGCTCGACTTTGCAAAGGCCTTTGATAGGATACCACATGGAATTCAAATTAATAAACTGCAGCACATGCGGATGGATATAGAGTTGGTGAGATGAATAGGAGGGTGGTTGATGGAGAGATATCAGAGAGTAGTTTATTCAGACATAGCTAAAAGAAAGCTTGTGACTAGTGGTGTGTCACAGGGTTTTGTTCTTGGACCACTACTGTTTAATTTGTTCATTAATGATATGGGTCAAAGCTGTATAACTGAGAGGAGACCTCCACATAGCCTTTAAAGGAATGCGGAAAACCGACCAGGGCTTCTGACCTAATGTCCAATCCTCACCTTCTCGTGGTGCACCCTGTTGGGTATCTACTTTGATACTGAACGAACGAGGATGGGCTGGCAATTTGGGATTTAGCCGACCAAATTGTATTCTTATTGGTTAAACCAAAATAAAAAATGATGGTACAACATGACAAAATTTCATGCCGGCTGGGGCGTCGCCCGGTTAAACAAGGCCCCCGTTGTTTTTGCCAGGGAACCAGGGCGAACAGCGAAAAGTCAGCTACTGGAACAAATCTGAAAACAAACCCCAACTCAACATCACCAGAGTTAAAGATCGGTACTATCAACGTAAGAAGCCTGAATGGCAAAGAAATGGAGCTAGCTGAGGAATTAGATAAGTACCAGATCGACATAATAGGGGTGACTGAAACAAAAAAGACCAAAACTGGTGAGATCTTTCTGAGCAATAAATACAAAATGTTATATTCAGGCAATAACAATCAAGGAAAAGGAGTAGCCATAGTATTCAACACAAAATATGAGGCTAATCTTCTTGAATGGCAGTCAGTCTCAAGTAGAGTAATGTGGGCAAATATGAGAATGGGGAACTGGACAATGAGACTTATTTGTGCCTATGGTCCCACAGAAGGCTCTACTAAGGTAGAAGTGGAGGAATTTTTTGAGGCTTTAGAAAAAGCAACTGACACAATGAAAAAGGAAAAGTTGGTCCTTGTTAGGGATCTAAATAGTAGAGTAGGAAATGATTGTGAGACATACAAAAATATTTTGGGAAAATTTGGAGAAAAGAGCAAAGCTAATAATAATGGCAAATATCTGTTGGATTTCTGCTCAGGACATGGACTGGTTATTACTAACACCATGTTCCAACATAAAAATGTGCACAAATTCACATGGAGAGAAGAGGCTAGGAATAAGAAAAGTCTCATTGACTATGTTATTGTTGATAGTGATGTTTTCTCCCTGGTGCAGGACACCAGAGTGTACAGAGGATTTGAAATTGGAAGTGATCACTATTTAGTCTTGAGCAGGATAAAATTGAATTTCATATTGAAAAGAATAACATGTAAGAAAGTTTTAAAGCGAATAAAAGTTGAGCAGCTCTCAGATGTAAACTGTAGACTAAAATACAGAAATATTGTTGAAAAGAAAATGAAAGAGTTTGAGAACAGGAATCAAACCTTGGAGATTCAGTGGCAAACTCTGAAGGAAACATTGATTGATTCTGCCAGAGAGGCATGTGGTGAGGTTGTGTGCAAAGATAAAAAAATCAGAACTCCCTGGTGGACACAGGAAGTTAAAGAGGCAGTGAAGGAAAAGAAGAAAGCATATCAAAAGTTCCTGGCAAATAAGTCAGCTTTTACTCTTACAGAATACAGAGACAAATGTAAGAAAGCTAAACAGTGTGTAAAACTAGCTAAACAAAAGTCATGGGAGGACTTTGGCAAGAATATAGAAAATAAATATCAAGAAGGTGGCAAAATATTCTGGAGGTTGTTGAAGAAGCTTAGGAATGGAGGAAAGAGTGCTGTAAAAGGAATTAGAGATGATAAAGGTGAAATGAAAACAGGAGAAAAAGATATCCTTGAAGTATGGAGTAATTACTTTGAAAAACTGCTAAATGAAACAAGCAGTGATGACAGCACAGTGATAAAAAACACTGACCAGGCATGCAGTCAGGAATACATATCCATACTTGAAGTAGAAAAAGCCATCAAAGGCTTGAAATGTGGAAAGGCAGCAGGAGTAGATGATATTCGACCAGAAATGCTGAAGTATGGTGGTATAAGAGTCTTACAGTGGCTGCACTGCATAGTTCAGAAAGCCTGGACAGAGGGACGAATTCCTGATGATTGGAGTAGAGCTCTCATAGTACCCATATATAAAAAGGGAAATAAAACTGAATGTGAGAATTACAGAGGTATTTCCCTACTGAGTGTTCCTGGCAAGATCTATGCAAGTATACTTGAGAAACGGTTGAGAAGAATTGTGGAAGAAAAGCTTGGTGAAGAACAAGCTGGATTCAGGCCAAATAGAGGCTGTCAGGATCAGATCTTCACTTTACGACAAATAGTCGAGAAAGCATGGGAATATAACAAAGATCTGTATTTAAGTTTTGTTGATTTGGAAAAGGCATATGACAAGGTGCCAAGAGAGAAGCTATTCAATACGCTGCAGTTATATGGTGTCAATGGGGCATTATATCAAGCAATACTTAGTCTGTATTTGAGTTGTGAGTCAGCAGTTAGAATTGAAGGAAGTACAGGAAGATGGTTTAATGTTAAATCTGGTGTGAGACAAGGATGTACATTATCCCCTCTGTTATTCATTATCTATATGGATCACATTATGAAGGAATGTGGTATTAAACCTGATATCAAAATTGGAGATGTTAATGTCAGCTCTTTGCTTTATGCGGATGATGTTATACTTCTAAATAAATCCGCTACAAGTCTGCAAGATTCTCTGACTAAATTGAATAGCTGTTGTAATAGATATGGTATGAAGGTCAGCAATAAAAAGACAAAGACAATGAAAATAGGCAGAATCATTGAAAATGTCAACTGTGTTGTGAATGGAGAACCTGTGGAACAAGTAAAACATTTTAGCTACTTAGGCACAATTTTTACTGAAGATGGTAAACTAAATATAGAAATAGACAACAGAATCAGCAAAGCTGGTATGGTGGGAAGTCAATTGAATAAATTCATATGGAATAAGAAAGAAATTAGTCGGAACACTAAATTAGCTGTATACAAAACTGTGTTCAAACCAATTTTAACTTATGGATCTGAGAGCTGGGTCAGAAGTAAAACACTTGACCAAAGACTAGAGACCGCAGATATGAGAGTCCTGAGAAAGATTAGAGGCGTGAACAGATGGCATCAATGGCAATATCATATTAAAAATGAGGATATTAGGAAAGAACTTGACATTGTCCGCATCCAGGAATGCGTTAGCAGAGCTAATCTCAGATGGTATGGTCACTTAAATAGAATGGGAGAGGAAAGATTAGCAAAACAAGTGTTCTCTGCCAGGTTGGCAGGAAAACGACCCAGAGGAAGACCAAGATATAGGTGGATTGATACGGTACAAAGTGCCTTAGACGATAGAAATATAAGATCTGATAATGTTGGAGTCTTGACAAGTAACAGACTGATTTGGAGGAAAATTGTAGATAGGAAGTTAGTAATGATGTAATTTTTTCATGTAGTACTGTCATATCCTGTACACCCCTTGAGGGTACATGGCAGGAATTTGATGATGATGATGATGATATAGGAAAGGATCTGAGAGGAGCTGTTCAGTTATTTGCCAATGATGCAAAGTTGGGTAGAGCAATAGTTAATATAGACAATAGGTGGAGAAGGGATGATATGATTAAGACATTCAGATTACTGAAGGAATTTTTACAAGATTAATTCAGAGGAAATTTTTCAGAACAGGTGTGTTGGTGGGAGAACTAGGGGCCATCGATGGAAACTGAGTAAGAATATAGTTAGCAAGGGTGTTAGAATTACGTTTTTTTCTGGACAGTGGTGAATGAGTGGAATAGGTTGCCAGTCTGTTATGGATGCCATGACTGCACAAATGTTGGATAGTTAATTTTTGACATGATGTTTAAGGCCTTCCTCAATGAGTCTAAGGACTCCTTGGAGTTGCCCATAATAATAATAATCTGGCATCAAATGCATCTGAAAATGTTTGGACTTTTCAATATGCAAGAACATAGGTTTCTGTCCCCTTAATTAAATTCATCATTTTCATAATCTTGTCCATTGTATTAGATTGTTCCAGCAAAAACCTACATAATGCTTGTAGGTAGTATACAATGCAGTGTAATATTTGAGATTTTATTCCCTCCCTCTGTGTGCACAATTATTTTGTGATGAAGTAAATATTATAGTTAATATTTATAAAAAAAAATAAGAGTTTATGCCTATAATCATGTGTTGTTGGTTAATATGATTTAGGGACCACAGAATGTTCTAATAGAAATGATAAGGAAGAAAATTCAGGAATATAACTTTCTGAATTTTTTTTTTTTCTTATGAATGTTTATTCTTCAGTTGGAGGGCTGCAAAATTTTATTCTGTGTGGCCCAGGGCTGCCAGTTGGACAGCACTGATATAGATAAACAGATGTTAGTACCCTTTAAATATAATTTTAAGAGGCACTTTACTTATTTCACTTGGATTTTAAAAACGAAGACCACAGTTTATTAAAACTTTTTTTATACATGTTTAGCAACAAGCATTAAATTCACTTATTTTGAAAAGAATTAGACTGCTATTGCAATATTAATTTTTATTTTATAAATATCAGTTGCATAGACTTATGAGATTTCAGATATTTTTAGCCTTGGAAAATTATATTGAAATGATAAATGAGAAATTGTATGGAGAAGTTTTGTATGACACTGTTCAGTATCATATAAAAGAGATGTGTTTTGCATTATAGGAGATACTGAGATAGGAGTGTTGGTAGCTTGCTCCACCTTTGCAATGAGTTGCCCTGGTGTTGTACCCCCTTACCCCAGTCCTGAAGATACTTTCAGGCACAAACTTTGTTTGCTCACACTTGGATAAAGGATTAAACTAATTTTATTATACTGTTCAGTAAGTTTAATGAGTTTACATGCCATCTCATTTAAAATATGCATCAAGATTTCCTTATTCAGTGAAGTTCAAATATATCTAATATTGATTATTGTTATTTCCAGCAGAAACAGTTTCGTTGGTCTATAGATCAGTTAGCTGTGTTGAAGCCTGCTGATATTGATGAATCTTCACAACAGCATTGTCAAGGGTGAGATTGAAATGTTAATCTCTGTATTATGAAATGGTAAATATGTGGTAATTTACTAATGTAGTTGAGTCCATTTATCACAAATCTAAGTGGTATTTTCATTCCAGTCACATTGTCTCTTTATATTTAATGAATAAAATATTTATATCATTCCTACACATATGAGGTTGTAAACCTATATCCCAATAATGCCATTTGTGGGCTAGATTGAGAAGGAAATATTGATGTCATTTTTGACAGCTGGAGGTTATAGTCTTTTGGGAACAAACACTAGGTTGGAAAAGTTGAATAGAGGAAATGAATGATAAGTTGGTTTTATGGTCTGAAGTTAGACTATATTTGGATATAGTATAATAATGATGGATGTCAGTTCAGTAGAATAAAAAGGCATAATATAGAAACAAACCGTCTCTAAGCAGTAATTGAAATGGAGTGATGAAAAGGATTAGAAGTAGAGTAATTGTAGAATTTGGAGAGTGGTAGAGCTATCAGATGAATGCGAGAGAATGATGGAAGAAAATATTAAGCCAGAATAGATCAGAAAGAGAGGGTTGTGTGTTTGTCATTTGAGCAGGGAATATCAGATTGCATGAATATGCAAGCACCACTCTTATGATGGGAAGTTTTTTCCTTATCTGCCGTACTGTTATAATTATTTGTGTTGTAGTAGCTAGTCTGTGGAACATCTTTCTGCTGTGCTTCTGAATGGAGATGATTTTGGATTTCTGTAGTATGTTCAACCTGCCTTTGAAGACTCAGATGCTCTGTAGATTATACATAGCATCAGCTACTCCAAGGCCTCTGCTAAGCAAAACTATATTTCACCCATCAGTGGAGGTCCATTTGTCACCAGAGCTAGAAATCTAGTTAGCATTTCTTCCAACTAGGGCACATATGCCAACTGGACTTCTGCTTCTGGATGGATCGGAGGAATGAATTAAGATATAAATTTAATTTATTCTTCATATATAGTTTAGGAAAATGGGAAAATTCATGAACATAACATAATAACTGTTTGGCTCTATATTTATCATTTTACTGCCTACTTACAACATTTTAAATTCAGCAGTGCCTGTTATACCTCTACTTTGACTCATTTACTGCTCTCCCCCAAGCCCAAAAAATCATCAATTTCCTGATATCCTACCAAGGGGTATTCAGGTTACTCTGACAGCACTACATGCTTAAATTTCCATTATTATTAATCTCCTATCAACAATTTTCCTCCAAATCAATCTGTTACTTGTGAGCACTCCAATATTGTTTTGGAGTGCTCACATTTCGAATGTTTCATTCCAAGATGGCAGGAAACAATCAAACCACAAATATATATGATGGTACAACACAAAAAATGACAATAAAAATCTAATCTTTAATCCTTGCCAACCACACTTTCACTCAACTTCTAGGGGTAATTTGATATTCTTCTCTTAATTTGTGGGGGAAAGGTTATTAAACCTTACTTCTTCCTCCAATACGTATTTGACTCCAAACTCTGAGATTCAGGAGTGACAATATGGAATTCAAATATAGAGATGTCAAAATATGAAAAATGGCCTGATTGTAGGGGTAATTCTATCAATAAGTGTAATAAAATGTCTGCTTCAGCTTTGTAAATTTAAATTTATGAAATGTCTCGAGTCTCAAGCTGTTTTTCCTCCTAGGTTTTGAGACAAGAAAGATTCAAAATTTTCCAGTGAATTTCATCCTACTAATTTCTGGGACAGAAACCCTACTCATAACCATTGGGAGTGCCTGTTAATGTGCATGTTTTTAGCAGTCTCAGCTTTGTGGAAAATCTTATTGATTTACTTTTTCATATTTTGCTTTTTTTTTATATAAGATTTTTTCTCTTTTTTTATAGTCTAAATTGTGTATCATATTGTACCCTAGGTATGAAGTACCTCATCTCTTCCATGGTGCCTCTTCATCTTCTTCACTATTGACTTTGTCATCTGCAAGTTACAAATTATTTATTTTTGTACCTTGAATTGAAATTCTCCTCATATCATCCATGACATCCATTTCTTTTCAAAAGTATGATAAAGATGCTCAGTGATACTGAGTCTTCATCTTGTTCAGTAATGACTATGTCATCTACCTCAGTGCTTCCCAAACTTCTGGATGTCAGGGCCCCCTTTGCAAAAATTAAAATATTTCACAGCCCCCCTCGAAAAAAATCGTAATAGAGATATATTATTATTATATTTATTGTATTTATATTCAATACAAAACATACACAGCGAATATTGCAAAAATCAAATGCATATATTACATTTTTTGCCTCTTACTGTTTGGTTCTGAAGACGATACGGTCTGTTCTGGTAAAATATGAAATACTGTCATTTTTTTTTTAGTCTGTTTCTGATTGTTCGCGGGATTTTTTTTTTATTTTTTATCAACCACTTATCCATCTCAGGGTTAAATTTTTTTACGTAGAATAGATCAAATAATATCACCACTTACCAATACTGGCACACCACAGACTGATAACATGAAATTAGTGAATATTACCTGAATAGGGAATCCCCGGACCAGGAAGATTTTTCACTTTTGTGACTTTTCTCCTTTTACGGTAATTAAGCCTAACGTGAAACAGACAGCAAAGGCAGTCTGTTTATTAAAACGTGCATATGATTGGTGCAGTATTAACAAAAGATCGCGCAACCGAAAGATAAAAGCATAGCTGACAATTGAGTTGAAATGCTAACTCTCTTCAACCGAATTCCATATGTGAAACTGCCAAAACATTTAATATATATATATATATATATATATATATATATATATATATATTACTTAGTTTTAACACTTTTACGAATTTTAACACGTTCGGTTGAATTTTATTGCTGCCTTGGGAAATCGAACTCGCACACATCTAATTAATAACAATAGTTTTTAGTTAGATACTATGTTTGCCCATGCAACATATGGTTTTGTTTCAGTCTATACAGCATAGTTTCTGTATGAGGGGACATGTGATTCATTAATTAGTGTGTTTTTATCCCAGTTGTCTCTAATTGCACTATTTGTTGAGAAATATATTACACAGACTCCTCATACCTTATTCACTGGCATAATAAAAGTACTTATTTTTATTGCCTCTGCAGTATAGTGGCTCTTAGGGAGGGCGTGTTGTTTACCACTGCAAGCGAGTTACTATATCCCCACATGAACTTGTTTAAACTTTTTTTCATGTGTGAAGTATATGCGAAACTTTTATTGGTAACAGAAAACTAGCTCGGATGACAGTGATAATATAAAACGAGTTTTGATATGTATATAAAGTCGATATCAACAGTCCCTGATTACGAATGCATTATGAAAGGTACAGAAAGATTTGGAACTTCCCTGGAGAACATTCGAAGTAAATACAATTAACCACTGCTTTGAAATGAAACATATGAATAAGCAATATTTACTGATATTCGTTAAGCGCCGAAATATGCAGGAAGCAAAGTTTGTGAACCAACACCAATATGTGAATTTTTCCATGAAAATATAAAAAATAACAAAAAAGAAATAATAAAAGTTAAATATGTTTCTTTTAAAATAAAAAAAAATATACTTAGTCTTAAAACATTTTAAATTTGTTTTCATTATTTCACGGCCCCCAAGGGGGCCGCGGCCCACAGTTTGGGAAGCGCTGATCTACCTCTACATTGTCATTAATATTCTACAATAAACATATCAGATTCCTGTCCAATACATAAGATTCAAATACAGTTCATGCCACTTGCTGATCTGTAGTGTCATATATTCTGAAAGTCAACAAAGCAAGCATGAATATTTTTATGTTTTGGTGCACAGTACTTCTGTCTCTTCTAAATCGTATTTTCTCATCTTCCATTAGTTATTCTTTCTGTTAATATCGTAAGTACTTTTTATATATGACTCACTAAAGCAATTGTTCTGTGGTGTTTGCAGTCCATTTTGTTTCCATTTATGCGAATGAATATTAGAATTGATATTGTCCATTATTTTGGTACTTGCCCTTTGTCCTGTGCAGTATTATAGTATTATACAACTGGCACAGTTCATCTATGATCACCTCACTACCATATTTCATCATCTTCCCAGTGATCTCAACATTCTTGGATTTTTATGATGATTCAGATGCTTTACAACCTCAATATATATCTATTTCTCCCTCAGCTCATCAATTAATTGCCTTTTTTCGATCCCCTGGAGGTCACCCTGAAACCAGATTTGGAGATTCTCAAGAAATATTTCAAGTAGGGGCACCTAAAGCCAGACCCCACCAAAACTGTCCACACCTTCCATCTTAACAATGAGGCAAACCACCAACTCAACCTAATTTTCTGTGGCAGCCCAGTCCAGCATGATCCTTATCTGCAATACCTGGGAGTGAGCCCAGATAGAAGTCTGACCTACAAAAATCATATTTGTAAAGTAAAAGACAAAATAAAAATGAGAAACAACATCATCTCAAGACTAAGTGGAACTAGCTGGGGTTGCAAAGCAGATCTCAGGCTTGGCCCATGTTTACTCTACTGCAGAGTGCTGCACATCAGTCCGGGAAAGAAATGCTCACACAAACATTATTGGCTAGCAGTGCTTTCCAACATAGCCCCACCAAATATATGAAAAAGGTAGGCTTTACTAAAAGAACTGGAGAAAATCGCAAATAAACTCTCTACTGCCTCTCCACTCGACCCTTTCAAACCTGGCTGAAGTCAAGGTACCCATTCTGGGACATAACCAGCGCCTTTTTGGTCCAGCACCTTTTACTCATGAGATGTGGAACCAACAATGGACTATGAACTTACCAACAAATGACTCTTGTGAAAGACCCCCTGCAACTTCCAGTACGGTTTCATCCTTCCTACAAGGCTATGGATGACTATCAACAGAATCAGGATGAATCAGGGCAGATGTGACTCTCTCCTACATAAATGGAATATGGCAAGCATCCCTTACTGTGACTGCACCTATATTCTACAGGCTGTCAAACATCATTAGTGACTTCCCCTTTCCTGCTTCCATGCTGACCTGCAGGAGATGTTGAGGTCTTTTTGGACCTCAACATCTCCCTGTGTTGGTTTATATAACTCTGAGTAGTATCTTGTCTATCTCTATCCTCTTTCTTTGTTTATCAAGGTTTCACATTTTTATCTTTTATGAAGTTCTGCTTTAGGCTCCATTTCTTGTTGATGTTTTTGATCATCATGTATACTTCTCTTAGTATTTATTTCATAGTATAGTCTGATATCCTTTCACTGGTCCTTTAGTCATGTTGATTTGTCTCTTCTGTCTTCTTCATTTTATTGCATTTGTCTCTATACTCTTCTTCCATTTTCCTAGAAATCTCTCCTAATCTTTAATGCTCTTTTTTCTTGAATTATTTTTAATGTCTCCTGTGGGATCCACCTCTTCATTGGCTTCTGTCTCCGGGACTGTTTGTTCTTTTTTTTTTTTTTTTTTTTTTTTTATGTTTGGGCACATATACAGGAGGTTGGCTGGTCAACCTATAGTACATTAGTACCGTATATGGGTGATGGGTTGCGAAAGGAGAAACTTGTTTACATTTCATTTGAATGCCTGTATGTTGTATTCCTTGGGAAATACATCTGGGGGAAAACTGTTCCACAGTACTGCAGTAGCAGGGGAAACTTGTTCTGTGGGTTCGAGGTGTACTATGAAAGGATGTTTGGCGGCAGCTGTACGTGTTCCAATGGGCTTAGTACAGGGTGAGGGAATTATTGATGCTTTTTCAGATGAACATTTCCCATGGAAATATTTATAGAATATACAGATTGCAGAGGTGCTTAAGGGTCAAAGCTATACAACTGAGAGGAGACCTCCACATAGCCTTTAAAGGAATGCAGCGAACCGACCAGGGCTTCTGACCTAATGTCCAATCATCACCTTCTCGTGGTGCACCCTGTTTGGTATCTACCTGGATACTGAACAAACAAGGATGGGCTGACAATTTGGGATTTAGCTGACCAAATTGTATTCTTATTGGCTTAAACCTAAATACAAAATGATGGTATAACATCACAAAATTTCATGCCAGCTACGGCGTCTCCCGGTTAAACAAGGCCCCCATTGATTTTACCAGGGAACCAGGGCGGACAGCAAAAAGTCAGCTACTTAGTCAGCTTGTGTTTTCAGATTCAACCCAACTGAACATCTGGTGATGTTGAGTTGGGTTGAATCTGAAAACACAACCCAACTCAACATCACCAGAGTTAAAGATTGGTACTATCAACATAAGAAGCCTGAATGGCAAAGAAATGGAGCTAGCTGAGGAATTGGATAAGTATCAGATCGAAATAATAGGGGTGACTCAAACAAAAAAGACAAAAACTGGTGAGATCTTTCTGAGCAATAAATACAAAATGTTATATTCAGGCAATGACAATCAGGGAAAAGAAGGAGTAGCCATAGTATTCAACACTAAATATGAGGCTAATCTTTTTGAATGGCAGGCAGTGTCAAGTAGAGTGATGTCGGAAAACACGAGAATTGGGAACTGGACAATGAGACTTATTTGTACCTATGGTTCCGCAGAAGGTTCTACTAAGGTAGAAGCGGAGGAATTTTTCAGGCTTTAGAGAAAGCAACTAACACAATGAAAAAGGAAAAGTTGGTCCTTGTTGGGGATCTAAATAGCAGAGTAGGAAATGATTGTCAGACATACAAAAATATTTTGGGAAAATTGGAGAAAAGAGCAAAGCTAATAATAAAGGCAAATGCTTGTTGGATTTCTGCTCAGGACATGGACTGATTATTACTAACACCATGTTCCAACATAAAAATATGCACAAATTCACATGGAGAGAAGAGGCATGGAATAAGAAAAGTCTCATTGACTATGTTATTGTTGATAGTGATGTTTTCTCCCTGGTGCAGGACACCAAAGTGTACAGAGGATTTGAAATTGGAAGCGATCACTATTTAGTCTTGAGCAGGATAAAATTGAATTTCATATTGAAAAGAATAACATGTAAGAAAGTTTTAAAGCGAATAAAGGTTGAGCAGCTCTCAGATGTGAACTGTAGACTAAAATACACAAAGATTATTGAAGAAAAAATGAATGAGTTTGAGAACAGCAACCAAACCTTGAAGATTCAGTGGCAAGCCTTGAAGAAATTCCTGATTGATTCTGCCAGAGAGGCATGTGGTGAGGTTGCCTGCAAGGATAGAAAAATCAGAACTGCATGGTGGACACAGGAAGTCAAAGAGGCAGTGAAGGAAAAGAAGAAAGCATATCAAAAGTTCCTGGCAAATAAGTCAGCTTGTGCTCTTAGAGAATATAGGGACAAATATAAGAAAGCTAAACACTGTGTAAAACTGGCTAAACAAAATTCATGGGAGGACTTTGGGAAGAACATAGAAAATAAATATCAAGAAGTTGGTAAGATGTTCTGGAGGTTGTTGAAGAAGTTTAGAAATGAAGGAAAGAGTGCTGTAAAAGAAGTTAGAGATGATAAAAGTGACATGAAAACTGGAGAAAAAGATATCCTTGAAGTATGGAGTAATTACTTCGAAAAATTGCTAAATGAAACAAAAAGTGATAGCACAGTGGTAAAAAAACACTCAACAGGCATACAATCTGGAATACATATCCATACTTGAAGTAGAAAAAGCTATCAAAGGCTTGAAATGTGGAAAGGCAGCAGGAGTGGATGATATTCAACTAGAAATGCTAAAGTATGGTGGGATAAAAGTCTTACAGTGGCTGCACTGCATAGTTCAGAAGGACGAATTTCCGATGATTGGAGTTGAGCTGTAATAGCACCCATATATAAAAAGGGAAGTAAAACTGAATGTGAGAATTACAGAGGTATTTCCCTACTGAGTGTTCCTGGCAAGATCTATGCAAGTATATTTGAAAAACAGTTGAGAAGAATTGTGGAAGAAAAGCTTGGTGAAGAACGAGCTGGATTCAGGCCAAATAGAGGCTGTCAGGATCAGGTCTTCACTTTAACGACAAATAGTCGAGAAAGCATGGGAATATAACAAAGATCTGTATTTAAGTTATGTCGATCTGGAAAAGGCATATGACAAGGTGCTGAGAAAGAAGCTATTCAATACGCTATAGTTATATGGTGTCAATGGGGCATTGTATCAAGCAATACTTAGTCTTTATTTGAGTTGTAAGTCAGCAGTTAGAATTGAAGGAAGTACAGGAAGATGGTTTAATGGTTCTGGTGTGAGACAAGGATGTACATTATCCCCTCTGTTATTCATTATCTATATGGATCACATTATGAAGTAAAGTGGTATTAAACATGTATCAAAATTGGAGATGTTAATGTCAGCTCTTTGCTTTATGCGGACGATGTTATACTTCTAAATAAATCTCCTACAAGTTTGCAAGATTCCTTGACTAAATTAAATAACTATTGTAATATATATGGTATGAATGTCAGCAATAAAAAGACAAAGACAATGAAAATAGGCAGAATCATTGAAAATGTCAACTGTGTTGTGAATGGAGAACCTGTGGAACAAGTAAAACATTTTAGCTACTTAGGCAGGATTTTTAGTGAAGATGGTAAATTCAATATAGAAATAGACAACAGAAGCAGCAAAGCTGGTATGGTGAGAAGTCAATTGAATAAATTCATATGGAATAAGAGAGAAATTAGTCAGAACACTAAATTAGCTGTATACAAGACAGTGTTCAAACCAGTTTTAACTTTTGGATCTGAGAGCTGGGTCAGAAGTAAAACACTTGACCAAAGACTAGAGACCGCAGATATGAGAGGCCTGAGAAAGATTCGAGGCGTGAACAGATGGCATCAATGGCAATATCATATTGAAAATGAGGATATTAGGAAAGAACTTGACATTGTCAGCATCCAGGAATGCGTTAGCAGAGCTAATCTCAGGTGGTATGGTCACTTAAACAGAATGGGCGAGGAAAGATTAGCAAAACAAGTGTTCTCTGCCAGGTTGGCAGGAAAACGACCCAGAGGAAGACCAAGATATAGGTGGATTGATACTGTACAAAGTGCGTTAGACGACAGAAATATAAGATCTGATAATGTCTTGACAGGTAACACTGATTTGGAGGAAAATTGTAGATAGGAAGTTAGTAATGATGTAAATTTTTCATCTAGTACTATCACATCATTTACACCCCTTGAGGCTACATGGCAGGAATTTAATGATGATGACAGATTGCAGAGACCAAGCGTCTATGTGAAAGTGGGGCAGTGAGTTGGTGAGAGATGGGTCATTTATTGGTCTTATTGCGCTCCTCTGTATTGAGTTAAGCATTTTGAGGGAGCTTTTTGGAGCCCCACTCCAGATGTGAGAGCAGTATTGAAGACTGGGCGGATTTGTGACTTGTATAGTGTTAACAGCTGTTTAGAGGTGAAGTAGCGTCTTGAGCGAAAGAGAAAACTTTGTTTTTTGGAAGTTAAGGATGCAATGCTTGTGATGTGTTTATGCCAGGAGAGGCTTGATGTCAAGGTAATTCCGAGAAGTGAAATTTCATCTAGTCGAGAATTTGAGTGTTATCGAAAACAGTGCTGGGGGAAAATGGTTCTTTTTTGTGAGAAATAAGACAGAACTGGGTTTTACTAAAGTCGAAGTTGACAAGGTTATCTGAGCCCCATTGGCAGATGGCTTGGAGGTTGGAATTAAGGGCAGTGGTGGTTGATGTTCTGTGGGTTGAGGTGAGTTGTGTAGAGTAGGGTTTGTCAAATGAAAGGGAGGAATGTAATGTGCTGTCATCTGCAAAACTGTGTATTGGGTTAGAAGTCAACTGAAGTAGGTCATTGATATATAGAAGGAAGAGGGTCAGTGAGAGAACTGAACCTTGTGGGACCCCAGCATTAGTTGGATGGTGAGAGGATAGGGAGCAGTCTACCATCACACATAGTGTGCATTTAGACAGGAAGTTGGCAATCCATCTGCAGAAGTCCTGGGTCAGGCCAAATGATGGGAGTTTGCTTAGTAAGTCTTTTTTGCCAGACTCGGTCAAAGGCTTTGGAGATATCAAGTACAACTACTTGGGATTCACCGAATTTCTCCATGACGTTTGTCCAGTGATGGGTGATGTATGAGAGTAGATCTCCTGTTGAGCGGCTTTAACGGAATCCATACTGGTGGTCGCTTAATAGCTGGGTACCTTCAAGGTAGATTAGGAGTTGAGAGTTGATGACCTTCTCCATTACTTTAGACAGGACTGAAGTGAGTGAGATAGGGCAGTAGTTAGGTGGCAGTGATTTGTCACCCTTTTTAAGAATGGGTTGAATATAGGCCAGTTTCCAGGTTTTGGGATATATACCTGTGGAGTAAGAGTGTGTGTATAGGTGACATAGGATAGTGTTAATAGTTATGATAATATTAATTATTATTCAATCTATCTTCAGTTTTATGAGATTTCTCTATAATAATTATTTTTAATTTTCGAGTGCTTATATTTATTTATTTAATCCCTTTATAGAGATGATCTCTGTTCAACAATTATTTTTTTTAAATTTCCTAGTGTACCTATATATTATATTTATTGCACAAGGGTTCACTCTAATTAGTGCAATGACCTCTGTTTTTACTATTGCTTTCAGAATCCAAATAATCACTGACTCAAGACCAAAATACAAAATAAACACATTTAATATAACAAAAACAATATATATACACTTCAAACAAATATTACATAACTAACTACAAATTTTGGATGCAAGGCCTTTTAAAAATAAACTTACACTTAAGACTTGACTGAACACTTTGTTTTTACAATGACAAAATGTTCATGGCCAGTTTCTCTCTCTCTGTCAAGGCCCTTTTCCGAAGATGTATGACTTTATTCTTCATTTTCATAGGAACTTTTCTCATCACTTATGTAGACACATCAATTCTTCCTGACTCAATTCTGTCTCTTTTTAGTAGAAATAATAGTTAGATCCGGCGTCCTTAATACAGATGAAACTTCTTAATCAGAATTTTCTCGAACATTCCTTTAGAATGTAAATAGCAATTTCTTCTTTTATTCACTAATGCTTATTTACAGTCTTAACTCTTCCACTTTAAAAAACTCACAGTTTTATGATTCCCTTTTTCGGAATCTACTACTAATCTTCCAAGTAGCGTTTCCTCCAATATTCCTTTTAAAACGTATATAGCAATATTTCCCTTTTATTTATCAATACTTATTCCACTTTGAAACTTCATAGTTCCACGATTCCTTTTTCGGAACATACTATTAATTTTCCTCCGACTGTCACATAAAAAAAACTTAAGTTCCTCCAAATCTAAATATCTGCCGGCTTGTGTTCTAATTTCTTCCCCGAACGCTCTCCTGTTTTTTCTCCGTTACTACGATACCGAGCACCTTTTTTTTTCCCCATTACTTAGATACCGAATGCTCTCTTGCCAGCTGTCAATCACCCATCAACCTTCTCGACGAGCATGCGCACTCCATGAAACTGGCAAGCAAGAAGTTAGGTATAATGGATGACACGCAGATTACATTAGCGACAATAGAATGTCTTCAAAAAACACAAACACTTAATAATTCTAAACTACAATAAAATTCCTTTCAAGTAACACAACTATTCAAATTCTGGTAAATACATAAATTTTTTAACTTCTTTACATTTCACTTTGACAAAAAAATTTCAATAACGAGCACATCACAAGTGCCGACAATGCATGTTATGAAACTAAAACTAATAAACATTCTAACAAACAATACGTAAAAATATTCAGAATTTTAAATTATGATTATTTTTACAATAGGAGTCAGTTCCGATGCACAGACCTTCAGAATAATTGGAGGAATGCCATCAGGGCCAGGAGACTTTTTTGTGTCTAATTTAGACAACAGGTTTGTGATGTCTTTTTGGCAAAAGGATATAGGGGACATTGTATGTTGGGCAGTTGGAATGACTGGAGGGCATTGGAGGCAAAGTGTGATGCCAGGAGATTAGTTTTTTCTATGGGTGATGTTGCAATTGAGCCATCTGGGTATGATAGAGGTGGGAATAGTGTAGGGCAAAAGTTATGGCCAATTGCCTTGGCAAGAAACCAAAAGGCATGGCTGCTGTTTGGACAGGCTGTAAGTTTCCTGCTTTTGGCCCATTCAAATTCTGTTTTGGAAGTATTGATAATTTTCTTGCATTTGTTTCGGTCTTCAGTATAGACATTGAATGAGGATGGGATTCTTGATTTGAGCCAGTTGTCGTATGCCTGATTTTTCATTTGTACAGCCTTGGCACATTTTTTGGAGAACCAGGGTTTAGTTAGGAGATGGCAGGTCTGAGCAGTGTTCTGCTACTCTCTTGATTGCATACAACACTTTGTTTTTTATCTTACATTTCCCTTTCTGTAATAAATTTCATTTCTTCCTCAAGCACTTTCCTGTACACTTTCCCCCTTGATGTTCTTATTCTCTGCCTTTGAAACTGTGTGCCTTCACTTGTTGCTTGAGTTTCAACTTGATATTGGTAGTCAGTAAGTTGTGATCAGATTCCACGTCTACTCTTGAAATGTTTGACAATGCTAAACTGATGTTGCCCATCTCTTGTGTATGAGTATTGTGCCAAGCACATTCTTTGCTAGGTAGCCACCAATTCTGCAATCTTTTTGCTGGAATTTTGTATTGCAGATTACCATGTCATGCATCAAGGAAAGCTTAAACATTCTTTCTCCTGCCATTCTTTTCTCTTTCCTATCCTTTGTTGTCCATCCCAATCTCCTTCAGTGATTAGTATATCTTTCTTTAGTACTAATTTTAAAATTATTTCCAAGTTGCTCAAAATCACTATTTCTTCTTCAGTACTTTCTGAAGTGAGTGAATAGACCTGGACGGCTGATATTAAGTGGTCTTGCTGCAAATCTTGATATTATTATTCTTTCATTTACTGATTTGTATTCTAATAATGCTCCTCTTCCTCTTTTACTGAAAAGAAATCCAACTCTTGCCTTATGTTTTATATTATTATCAAACCAGATAATTCTTCCACATCCCATCTTCCTTGACTGCCATTTGCATCTGTGCTAATTTAAGGACATCACATCGGTATCGCACTATCTTGCAAACCAAATAAAGCTTGGAGCCCATAAAGTATGGACATTCTACATTCCTATTGATAGCATGTCTCTTTCTGGGTTTTAATCTAATTGCACTTCTTTCAATAGCTGACTTGTCGATCCAACCCCGATCACTCAGTTGGGTATGTGGACCTTGTTTATCCAGGTGATGTCTGAGCTAGCATGTTGTACTTTTCTTTCATATTTCCGTCAGCACATCACTCATCTGACCAACCTTAATGGTTCTTTCAACTACCCCTAACCTGGGAAGCAGGCACTGTTTGCATCTGCCCACTATGGATCAGATGTTGCTTGGCCCATGAGATATATTTCATTTCCCTCCTGTCACTCGTATGAGGTGTTCCCATATCCACCCAGAGGCATGCCCTTAAGGGGTTTCAAGCTCTCCCAAGGAAACCTCAAATGTATGCATTTATATATCATCATCATAATCATCAATTTCCTGATATGTATCTTCAGTGGATGTACAGACTACTATAACAATTTTTTTTGCATGATTTATAGTATTACTAATCTCCTATCAGTTTTCCTCCAATTCAGTCTATTACTTAGCACTCAAATATTATAAAATCTAACATTTCAGTCTCCTAAAGCATTTCTGACTGAATCAATCCACCTAGATCTTGGTCTTCCTCTGGGTGTTTTTCTTCCCATCTTTGCATCAAACACTGTTTTTAAGACCTTTCCTCTTCCATTCTGTTTAAGTGAACATACCACTTTAGATTAGCTCTACTCACACATTCTTGAATGCTAACAATGTCAAGGCTGGATTAGATGGTTTCAATGGCAGACTTATATTAAAAATGAAAATATCAGAAAGTAACCTGACATTGTTAGCATTTCAGAATGTGGAAGCAGGGCTAATCTAAGGTTGCAATTTTTCTCAGAACTCTCATATCTGTGGTCGCTAATATTTGATCAAGCACTTTATTTCTAACCCAACTCTCATATCCATAACTTGAAACCGATTTGAACACTGTCTTGTATGCAGTTAGTGTTTGGACTAATTTTTCTCTTATTCCAAATAAATTTATTCATTTGACTTCCTACCATACTAGCTTTGCTAATTCTATTGTCTATCTCCATAATTAATTTGCAATCATCATTGAAAATTGTGGCTGAATAGCTGAAATGTTTTACTTGTTCTATAGGTTCTCCATTCAAGATGCAGTTGATTTCAATATTTCTGCCTATTTTGATTGTCTTTTTATTGCTGATATCCATACCAAATTTATTACCACAGTTATTCACTTTAGTTATGGAATCCTATAGACTTATACTGGATTTATTTAGGAATAAAATCATCTGCATAAAGTAAAGAGTTGAGATTAACTCTTTGAGATGTTAATCTCATATTTTATGGTTTAATACTACTTTTTTTTTTCCCATAATGCAATTCATATAGATAATGAACAAGAGTGAGATAGTGAGCATCCTTGTCTTACATCTGATTTTATATAAAATTCATCTCCCTGTTCCTTTAATTGTAACTGCTGACTTACAACTTAAATATAGATTATATATATTGCTGTGTATAATGTTCCATTTATCCCATATAATCTTAGCATTTCGAGAAGCTTTTCTCTGTGCACCTAGTCTTATGCATTTTCCAAATCTACAAAACTTAAGTATAGATCTTTCATATATTCTTGTGATTTCTCAACTCTTTGTTGTAAAATGAAAATCTGATTTTAACAACCCCTATATGGCCTGAACCCAGCTTCTTGTTCTCCAAGTTCCACGATTTTTCTCAAGTATGTTTGCATAAATCTTACCTGGAAAAAGGGAATAAAGCTGAATGCGAGAAGAAGAATTTCTCTACTACTTTTTATTCCCCTTTTTATAGATGGAAACTATGATAATTCTATTGCAATCATCTGGTATTTGTCCAACTGCTTTTCCACATTTCAGGCTTCTGATAGCTTTTCTACTCCAAGTATTGTTATTTTCTATCTGTTCTGTCACTGATAGTTTTGTTTAAGTCTTTCAGAGTAATTACTCCAGACATCTAATATATCCTTATTTTCAGTTTTTGTGTCACATTTATCATCTAGGATTTCTAAGCTTCTTTTCAATAGCCTCCAGAACATTTTGCCACCTTCCTGATATTTATCTTCGATATTCTTACCAAAGTCTTTCCATGATTTTTGTTTAGCTACTTTTCCACATAGCTTAGCTCTTACATTTTTCTGTATATTCTTTTGGTGCATCTACCAACATATTTGCTAGGAACTTTTGGTATGCTTTCTTCTTTTCTAGGACTGTTTCTTTAACTACTTTATGTCCACCATTGTGTTATTTTGCTGTCAACTTTACCATGTGCTTGCTTAGCTGAATCAATGTTTTCTTCAGAGTTTGCCAATGGGACTCCTAGATTTTTTTTTTTTTTAATAATGTGTATATAGTTGAGTCTGCAGGTTACCTGTAAAACCTGCTTAACTTAAATTTTTGTTAAAATTTTCTTACATTGTTTTTTTCAATATGACATGAAAAATATATAATCACTTTTAGTTTCATGTCCTTTGCATTACTGCTGTAGCCTGACCAGCATGAAGATATCATTATCAACTATGACATAGTCAGTGATGTTTTTCTTATGTTTTCTCTCTACATTTTAATCTTCTTTTTCTCAGTCACACCAGTTATGTCCACAGTACTTTTCCTTTTTCCATTGATATTCCTTATGTTGGTGGTTTCTGTCTTCAGTTTTCTAGATGTTGATTGGGGTTTGTTCTAGTAGCTAACTGTCTGCTGTTTGCCCTTGTTCCCTGACAAAAATATCAGGGGAGGGACCTTGTTTATCCAATTAATGCAGCATGAAATCTCGTGTTTATTTCTGGTTTAAGCCAATAGAGAATATAATTTGGTCAGCTAAGTCTTAAATTGCCATCCTATCTTCATTTGTTCAGTGCCCAGTTGCAGGACACACTACATGAAAGTGAGGACTATACATTAGGTCCAAAGTCCAGTTGGTTCTCTGCATTCCTTAAAGGCATTGTGGAGGTCCCCTCCCATCTATCTGGCTTGGACACTTAAGTGATCCCCATTTATATATGTAAATTAATAATAGTTTCACTCTTGCACACTTTTATTAAAGTTTAATCATGTAAAAAAAAATGGTAAGCTAATTTTAATAATTGAACAAACTCATGAGGAGAAAATGTACACCAGGGAATGCCATCACAGAAATTATAAAATTGCATTCCAGAAAATAAGCAATTTCTATGCCTCAATTCTCTGTGAGTAGATAAATTATATCAGCTCTTGTACTAAATTTTTTAAGGCTAATTTAAGATCTTTTCAGTCATCCATTCCTTTTTCAACAAGAGAAATAATTTAATTAAAATAATAAAAATAATCCTTTCAGGGATTTAGGCCCAGTTTCATGTTCTGATCTCATTCTGTATTTTCCTTGACCATCCTAGAAAAAAATAATTTAAAGTATTCATATTTGGTCATGAAGTGTTAAAATATAAGACTTATTGTTTATATGACCATAGGTTTTTTTAATTACTATATATGTTCATATAATAACGCCTACCAGTTTCGCTAGAAACTGTCTAGCTTTCTCAAGGCTTGAACAGTAAACACGAAAAAAAAATGCTAAATGCACAAAGTATAAAGAATACAAAACCATTAGTAACTATAAGGTAGCTAAGTTGATATGTTCGTGTGACAATGTCAGCATGTATTGCGAATCTATAGTCTGTGTCCTGAACACGCGTTATATGATTGTTGGCGTACTGTAGTTACGTCAAACTGAGTGAATTGATTAAATTTTTCCAAGTCTCATTCAATATGGCACCTTGATTTATTTTTAAGTTGCTGCTTGTTTGTAGGACTACTGTTGCTTCTTTGAATAATCGGTGTCTGAAATCCTCGTCTATGTAGGGCATAGAACTATTTTCACAGTCTATAGAATGGTTAGAAGTTGAAAAGTGATGCGCTAAACCGGAGGTGATTGTCATGTTATGATTGACATCTCCAACATGTTCTTTCTGTCTGATTTCGAGGCTTCTTGAAGTTTCTCCAATATAGGAGAGGCCACATGTACATGGAATATTTTACACATCTGGATATTTGTAAAATGGAACACTATCTTTAGGAGATCTTAACACCTGTCTAATGCTAGTAGTTGGTTTAAATACAACTCTGATGTTATGAGCTTTTAACAATCTCGCTATATTGGTGGAAACCGAACCCATAAAGGGGGATGACGACCGTTGAAACCTGCTGGGAGACTGTTTCTTGTTGTCGGTGGTTATCTTTATACAGGAATTTGTTGATAATGTTTAGAGAATATCCATTTTGAGATAGTATTGTAACAATTTGAGACAGTTCTGTCTGAACTTTGTCTTCGTTTGAGACAAATTTGCAGACTCTATTTCCCACCATGTGGATGATGCTATGTTTATGTGACCTATGATGGTTTGAAGAATAATGTAGATATCGTCCAGTATCTGTAGGCTTTTTTGTAAATGGACAGTTTGAAATTGTTATCTTGTCTCTTTACCAGTATGTCTAAGAAATGCAGTTGTTTGTTATTTTCCACTTCTAGGGTAAATTTGATTTTGTTGTGGAGTGAGTTGATTCTATCAACAAATATATATAGGTTTTCTATGCTTTCTTGCCATATGATGAAGATATCATCTACATATCTCCATACCATATTGACGGTTTAGGAGTAATATTGGTGAAGATTTCATTTTCAAATTTCTCCATGAAAAGGTCTGCACATGGTGGTAACATAGGGCTGCCCATCAGGGTCGGCCTTCTCTATAAAGGGGCCCGAGTGCAAGAAACCTTTTGGGGCCCTAAAATATTTTTCGAAGGTAAAATTAAAGGATTTGAAATAAATATATTGTAAAACCACCTGCAAATGATTTTGGCACAGGAAAACAAAAAAAAACATTCGAAATATACCAGGTTAACATAATGTTTACTGAACACAAAACAAAAGTATTAAATAATTAAATTTAAAAAAATATTTAACACAAACAAAAGTAACCCGGCTACCAACTAGCACACAAAAACTATTTACAATTAATTATTGTTTAAAGTAATAAAAAAAATTAATTTAAGCACATAAAAAATAAATAGGTTTACTATTTAGCGGCCTAGTTTTACTAACGTTATATTGCTTAATAATGTATTTATTATTTATTTAAATACGCGATTTTTTTTTTTTTTTTTTTGCTATGTAAGTAATCATTTCTGAAAAATTACAATTTTTGGTAATTTCCTTTTCGATGCTTAATATAGCAAGTGCATTTAAGCGTTCTTCGCGCATACTTGACCGAAGATAATTCTTTATCAATTTTAATTTGCTAAAACAATGCTCTGCACTTGCTATAGTAACTGGTAACGTAAAGAAAATTTGCAATACAGTTAGCACATTTGGAAATAGTTCATTATAACTATTATTTAATATATATTGCAATATGTCTTGTGCGTTATTTACATTTTTTTTGGTCCAAGGTCAATTCTCGTAACAAATCAATTTCCTGGATTAAGTCTTCATTTACATCTTTACTATAATATTTTACGAAATCCCTTGAGTGGTTTTCTAGTTCATTTTTTTCTAATGTTTTTATATCAGTGATTACTTTAAATTAAGAAATAACATTGGGTATATTTTTAAATCTCTCATCTATTTATACAATAACAGTATCAATCACAACGTGGAAAAAGTGACATCTTCTAGTTCGGAAAATAATCTTTTTTGAATTCTTTTTTCAGGGAAGTCTTCGGAAATATTCAAGTTTCGTGCTATCATTTTTGCGTCGTCTAAAAATGTGATCTTAAATTTTGGATTTCATTTTTAATTTTATTCACTAAATTAAAAGCAGAGTCAAGAACAATTGTTTTTGCTTGAAATAGTTTGTTAATATTCTTAATTTTTGACAATATTGTAAACCACACTGATAAACTTAAAATAAATGGCATTTCTTGTAATGAATCTAGTAGACTTTTAGCTTTGGATACTACTGTGTTATCGTTAATTGCACCAATAAATTCTTCTAAGGCATTATAAGTTTGTTCAAACTGTGTATACACTGCTTTGACTGTGTCTATTTTAGCTTCCCATCAAGTATCACATAATGGTTTAAGCATAATATTTAAATGCTTTTGTATAATTTCCCACCTTTTTTGTTGATGCAGAAAATACGCAGTATAAACGTTGCAATATTCCGAAATTTTTTTTACAATACATACTACTGGAAGCAGCATCACAAATTATCAAATTAAAAGAATGTGATAAGCAAGGTACATAAATTGAATGAGGATTTAAACTAATTATTTTTTATTGTACGCCTTTATATATTCCCTTCATATTGCTACCGTTATCGTATGCTTGCCCTCTACAATTCATAATATCTAAATCAAGCTCGCCTATTTTTTTTAAAAGCGAATTTGCTTTTAAAAACTCCTTCACCAGTCACATCAGTTACTTCAATAAATCCTATAAATAACTCATTTATAATTAATTTTTTGTCTACAAAATTTACATATTTAATAATTATTGAAGTGTTCCTTGTGAGAAATATCAGGAGTACCATCCATTTGGATACTGTAATATATGGCTGCTTTTATATCGTCTTTAATTTTATTAAGGACTTCGTTACCTAATGTAGCAATAATTTGCTGCATTAGGTAATGCAACAACTGAACTGCACAAAACTTGTACATCAGTATATCGCGGAGATATATTGATGGCTTGGAAATAGGATGTTTGTTTCTAATTTTCTTATTACTTATTATTATGAAACAGTTGGTAGAGTTTAATTAATTATTGCATTTTTATTTGGTATAGCTGTACTTAATAAAATTGTATTATATTAAGTTAAAATATGTGTCAGCGAAGATGTTTGAAATGCATTTTTTATTTAATTATTTTTTTAAGATGAGCCCTGGGTTGTGTGCAAGAAAAAAGTCATTGGCATGCCACGTTTGGTAGGCATGTTAAGGGTTGTCCACCCCCTGCTCTAGACTAACCATATATAAAGAATATAATAAATATTTATTCAACAGTTTCGATAACGAGCCAAATGATATAAATGTGTAACAGATTAGAAAAAAAACTAATGATGAATCAGGCATTTTAGGGTAGAAACGAAATCATGTTTGTTAATTTTTATACACTGCATAAACGCATCAAAAGGGTTAAGCAAAAACCCTAATATAATAGAGAAACACAGAGATATTATTATTACCGGGGTGGGCCTAAAATCCTGTCAATGAAATCCCTTTAGTTATAAGCAAAATTAGAAGAAGAAGAAAAAAAAAAAAATATGTTTCTGCAGATGTGTACCGACTGTGCCCACTTGATCGTGGGGCCAAGGTGCATTGCACCCATTGCACCCCCGAGATGGCCGGCCCTGCTGCCCATGGCTAGGCCTTCTAATTGTTGGTACACCTTGTTGTTTACCTTAAAGAAATTTGATTTTAGGCAGTGCTTGAACATAAGTGTAATATCTACAGGAAAGAGATCTTTAATGACTTCTTCTGTTGGTACATTTGTAAATAAGGATACTACATCCAGACTGGCCATTATGTCTGTTTTTGTTGGTTTCACATTCTTCAGTTTTTCAACAAATTGTTGAGAATTTTTAATATAAGATTCTGTTTGTCTGATTTTTCCTTTTAGTAAGTTTGTAAGATGCTTAGCTAAAAGGTATGTTGGGGAGGACCTGCCATCAACAATCAGACGAAGTGGGACTTCTTCTTTATGTACTTCAGGTGCACCATAAAGTCTAGGAGTAATGGGATGTAAGGATTTAATTTTTCTTTTCAATTCCTCAGGCCAAGTACTCATATTGCGGATCAGACGGTTTGTTGTCTCATTATGATTTGTCATGGTAGGATCTTTGTTGAGAATTTTATGCGTGGAACTGTCTGATAATAAATTCTTTATCTTCTTGAAATAGTCTTTTGAGTTAAGAATGACTGTGGAGTTCCCCTTATCAGCTTAGTGATTATAATCTCTTTGTCATTTCTCAAGTTACGAATCGCTTTCCTGTCATAAGGTGTGCTGTTAAGTTTGGGTTATTTAGCTGTGGTTAGGATGATTGAGCTTTGAAATCTAATATTGTTAGCTATAGCCTCTGGGAGAGGGTGAAGACCTTTTCCAATTCCACAAATAAAGTACATTTTTGGGATGTCATTGGGAGTGATTGAAAAGTTGAAACTTTTCTTTAGGATATCGGATTCATGTTTTGAAAGGCAGTAATCTGACATGTTGAAAATTACTTTATCCTCTGGGAGGCTGTTGTGTGTATGGTATTTTTTCTTATAGAGTTCTTCAAATTTTTTAACTTGAAAGTTTTCTTGTAGCTATGTTGTATCATATGGTCTATGTTGTTCCAGGTAGTTTAGTCTAGAGACAAGAATAACAATTTCAAAATTTACAAAAAACCTACAGATAGTGGATGATATCTACATTATTCTTCAAACCATCATAGGTCACATAAACATAGCATCATCAACATGGTGGGAAATAGTCTGCAAATTTGTCTCAGGCGAAGACGAGGTTCAGACAGAACTGTCTCAAATTGTTACAACACTATCTGAAAATGGATGTCCTCTAAACACATTATCAACAAATTCCTGTATAAAGATATCCACCAACAACAAGAAACAGTCTCCCAGCAGGTTTCAACGGTCGTCATCTCCTTTATGGGTTTGGTTTCCACCAATATAGTGAGATTGTTAAAAGCTCATAACATCAGAGTTGTATTTAAACCAACTACTAGCATTAGACAGGTGTTAAGATCTCCTAAGGATAGTGTTCCATTTTACAAATATCCAGATGTGTATAATATTCCATGTACGTGTGGCCTCTCCTACATTGGACAAACTTCAAGAAGCCTCAAAATCAGACAGGAAGAACATGTTGGAGATGTCAATCATAACAGGACAATCACCTCTTTTTTAACGCATCACTTTTCAACTTCTAACCATTCTATAGACTGAAAATAGTTCTATGCCCTACATAGACGAGGATTTCAGACACCGATTATTCAAAGAAGCAACAGTAGTCCTACAAACAGGCAGCAACCTAAACAGAAATCAAGGTGCCATATTGAATGAGACTTGGAAAAATTTAATCAATTCACTCAGTTTGACGTAACTACAGTACGCCAACAATCATATAACGCGTGTTCAGGACACGGACTAAAGATTCACAATACATGATCTTAAAAAATAATTATTATTCTGCCTTCCTTTTAAAGGATTTATTCTATGTTTGTTTTTATCTGCTTTTTGATATTACTTGCTTATCTGTGTAGATTTCTTTTGGAAAAATATTATTGAGCAACTGTATTATGTGAAAGAATACTCAGAAATTCCTAACATATTGATTGACAATGGCAATAGTTATATCAGAGCTACTTTGTACTTTCCAGTGGTATTTGTACTTATATATATATATATATATATATAATCCTTTTGGGGATTTAGACCCAGTGATCTGCTCTAATCTGATTCCTGTTTTCCTTGGCCATACTAGAAAAAACTGAACATCCTAGAACATTTCTAAGCTAAAGTTTGGATTATTTTTACAGCTCAAATATTGTTTAAATATCTGCACTTATAATATACATGCCAATTAATTAAATTATACAACTGTAGTATATACATTACTCCATTGTTAACATAGAAATAAAATTTTAGTTACATAGCTTGTGATACACTATGCTGAGACAACCATCTTTTGTTTTAAAAAAAAAAAAGTCACGTTTTAGAATATTTTCATTTCTAGCTCATTAATTACAGAAAATATATCTATAATCTGCAGTAATCTTAGTTTGTGTTAATGGAACATGTATAAAAATTTCCTTTGACTTGTCACTTTAGTGTTTGTCTTTGTGTTGAATACAGACAAGTTTTAAATAAATACAAAAATCCTCTTAATGCTTTTTTACAAATCTTCTAATGCCTAATTTTAATATATGCTAAATTATATTTGAGCAAGCAGGTTTCATATGAAGTCTTCTCACAACTAGGCTACTTATATATAGGTGCAGTTGATTTTGCATCAGATTGCCTCATTATCCCTATTCTTGTTTTCATCTATTACTTAAGCATGAGTAAACAAAATATGCATTTGAAATATCTTCATGTTTTGTCTACTTGTGTACAGAGGCAGTCTGGTGTGAAGTCATTTGCCTCTGTATATAAAGGATGAAAATGAATATCATTTCTTGTCAAGTATGATTTACTTTTTTTTATTAGAAGAAAAAAAAGAATGTACTATAAAATTTTATATATCCAGGTAGAAGAAAAACACTTTAGGAAACATTAGCATACTGTGTTATTTCAACTGGTAACTCATGGTGGATTCCACAAATAGGAAAAGTAATTTCTTATATTGAGTGCAGAAAAAAAAGCATACATATAAACATCTTTGTCTTTTTTGGAATAGTCTTCAGGAGAATAGTTACCAATTCCTGAATCATGTTTATTAAAACTAACAATTATTTGCCCTGTTATGAAGAAATTAAAACTAACAGTTTCTTTATACTAGGAGAAATTAACATAACAAAGTGGAGTTAGTGTTTCATTTTTGGTGTATTATTGCAGAATTTGTTTCTTTCATTTTCCAATATTTCTCTTTATGGGAAAATACTGGGTCATGTGCTTGCTTTTGATGAAACAGCTTTTTGAAAAAACTTTTTCTTTCTTCTTTCTTTACCAGTAAGAGTAAGAAAGAAAAAGTGGAGTTGTCATAAAATGAAACAGCCAGTCCTCTGGAAATCAAGACAACCAATAAAACCATCAACGCCTATAACTTGTTCAGGTTTGCTGAGTGGTTAGTGTTTTCATTTTGTAATTAGTAGCCTTTAGATTTGAATCTCACTATAACAGTGATGTTTTTGAGGTCTTTAGGGCAGTAGAGGATTTTTCTTGTCTGGCAAAATCTCACCCCTGATAATATTAGAGGCCTGAGATGGTTTAAAATTTTAATCTAATCTTTAGTTCAATACTACTAACAGTAAGATAGGTTTACAGTCCTTTGTTGGTAAAATTTACATTTTAAAAAATAAATAAATAAAAATTTGGTTTTCATCTTAGTGAATTCTGACTATTGGAATTATTCTTAGAATCATAGGAAATATCATGCAGCATTTATTTTTAAAAACTGGGGGGGGGGGGATATGTGCACATTCACTGCAAGATTTTGGAGGACCAGGGTCCATTATTATTTGAGAAAGGCCGATACAGCAACATGCATGAAAATAAATATTCCCGTTATGATTGTGAATTCTATTGTTTTTTTTTTTTTTTTTTTTTTTTTTTTTTTTTTTTTTACAAAAGCAAACATTTCAGACAGAAATTTTAAGATGTTTCTGCCTTTCACTTTATCAAGAGAGAAGAGATAAAATTAAAATGGTACAGGGTAGTTCTGCTGAACTTTTACCATCTAGGGATAATAGACAGTACTGATTAATAGGTCAGCTTTAAAAGCAACCTTTTGTTTTATAGAACGGAAAGTACAGCAATCTTTTTTGTGGTAATGTAATACCTTGATTTTTTTTTTTTTTTTTTTTTTTTTTTTTTTTTTTTTTTTTTTGAAATATGAACTTAATTTTTCCCTATGTAAATACTAACTCTTTTCTAGTTAACCAACCAACCAAGTGTTGGCAATTTCATTCACTATTACATTGATGTTTATGGAACTTTGTTCAGATCATTTTGGTAATGTATTATAGTAAGCTTACTATAACAGAACTTTCTCCAACTGGACTTTATCCTTGTGTGTGTGTGTGTTTTAAGTTAGTAAGAATCCTTGCTATTTTAGCAGCTTTCAAATGCTTAATTTCTTCCTATAATGTTTCAAATGATATAACATCAATTTCTAAAATTGGATATGTTTTGAATAGAAATTTTCAAATTAGTAATGAGCTCTCAGAGAAGAATTCAGGAAAAACTAGGGTAAATTTTTTAAAACATTTTTTGTTTAATCTCTTCGTATTCAAAAGTATTGTTAAATTCTTTGTTTATAATCGTGTTTGATGTATTTTTGACTTTTGATTATGATGTAATAATCAGTATCTTTCTAATTGATTCATACTATCACTGCATTTTTTCAAATACATTAAATTAGTACACGTTACACCTTTTCTTCTAGTCTGGATGCTGACCTAGAAGAAAAAGCTCAGAAAGCTATTGATACGTTTTTTTCACAAAACCATGTTGTTCCGTCTCCTTGGGCAGCATTAGGAAAGCATGTTACATTCTCTCCCAATCTCGCTTCTACAGCCTGTAAGTATGCTTCCCCATACCATTTATCCACTGCATATTAATCTGATTTGATTAGTTGTAAATTATTGAATAAATAATGTTGAGAACTTTTTTTTTGTATGGCAAGTTTTAAATGTTGAATCTTGGATGACTTTACATGTGCTCTTCTATTAATGTGCATGTAATCGAATGGCATATCTCATACTGCGTGTATTTGAAGAGGGTGGTGTTGAAGTTCGTTTTTTTTTTTTTTTTTTTTTTTGCACCATACCATATAATTAATTAATTAAAAAATATAAATAATGAACAGAAATCACTTCCCAAAAGTTAGAGATGGGCATATAGTCAGTCTGATTAAGACTAGGATGGTAGTGAGGGCATCACATGATTAAAAAAATAGATGACCGAATTTGAGCTTACTGTAATATAGCATCTTGGTATGGTTCCAGTGAACTCTGTCTATTGTCAGTGGCATGAGAAGCAAGGCCTGAACCTTCAGATTCCAAAAATCTTATATAATCTAGATGTTCTTGGATTCTAATAATAACAAAATAGCTAGTCTGTCCAAAGTAGCAAAGATGAAAAGAACAGGGTATTTGATAAACACCAGGCTAGGATAGATGTATCTTTGATAGGTAAGAAAGATGGCAACTTCCAGGCTGGCTTGAAGGTGGTGTGCAAATTATATCTGCGAAGGGGCCTTGCTATTTGTTCAGATGTTCCTTTAAGGTAGGGTATGCTGATCCCTTTAACATCAGATTGCAATCCGTGAGTGGGATGATGATTATCAGATATTTTCTGCATTAAAGTCTTGCTGTATCCATTAAGTAATAGAGTAAGTTTTATTTAATTTAATTCTCTGAATAGAAGAGACTCAGAAAAACAAAGTGTGTGCGCTCAGTGCACAAGGCTTTTTTGTGAAATGAAGATGTGTGGATATATCTTCTTGTAAAGGATGTTGGTAATAGTGAAATTTCTGTTTACAAGAAATTTCACTATTACCAACAGAATTATATTGTATTAATATTCATTAATTAGTGAACTTTATGCAAGTATATTAAGGTAGGTGGAGAAATGACCAGGAATTCTGACCTAATGTCCAATCGTCATCTTCTCATAATGCACCCCTTTAGTTTGTATCTACCTGAATACTGAATGAACGAGGATGGTCTGGCAGGTTGGGATTTAGCCAATCAGATTGTATTCTTATTGGATAAAACCAAAATAAAATGATGTTACAACGTGATAAAATTCATGCTGAGTAGGTTGTTGCTCTGTTAAATAAGACTCCCAGTACGTCAACTACTTGAACAAACCCCAACTGAACATCAGCAGAGCTTAAGATTGCCACCATCAACGTAACGTAAGAAATATGAACAGAAAAGAAATTAAACTAGAAGATAAAGTACCAGATCTCGACATAATAGATGTGATTGAAAGAAAACAAAAACAGTTGAGATTTTTCTAGGCAACAAATACAAGATTCAGGTGATAATATTGGGGGGGGGGTCAAAAAAGGAGTAGCCATAGTATTGAACACTAAATATGAGAATAATTTGAATGGTTGGAGTATCAGGTAGTGAATTGGGCAAATGTCAGAATGGAAAACTCAATATATTTAAACATGGCTGTGCCTATGCTCCCACAGAAGGTTCTGTTATTTTGAGGCATTATATAGCAGCTGACACAAAGAAAAAGTTGGACCTTGGAGATCTATACACTAAAACAGGAAATGAATAATATCATATAGATATGTTTGGGGAAAATTTGAAGAAAAGTGTAAAGCTAATAATAATGGAAATTTCTGTTCAGGACTTGGGCAAGTGTCCACATCTTTATGTTTCACCATAAAGGTGTGAACACTTCACATGGTGAGAAGACACAAAAAATAAGAAAAGGCTCATTATGTTTTAGTTGATAGTGATATCTTAATGCTGGTTCAGGTCACAGAGTACACATAGTGTAAGTGATTGCCATTTAGTTTTAAGCAGGATAAAACTGAATTTTGTATCGAAAAGAAAAGTGTTAAGGAAGTTTTAAAATGAATCAAAGTTGAACAGCATTCAGAAGTGAACTGTAGACTCAAATACACAAATATTATTGAATAAAAAAATGAAAAAGTTTGAAAACAAGAACCAAACCTTTGAATTTCATTGATAGATCCTGAAAAAAAGAAACTGTGATTCAGCCAGAGGTGTGTGGTGAGGTTGAGGTTGTTTGCAAAGATAGAAAAATCAGAACTTCATAATGGACTCAGGAAGTGTTAAAGCAGTAGTCAACAAAAAGAAGAAAGTATATTGACAGTTCATCACAAGTAGGTCAGCTTCTACTCTGAAAGAATACAGAGGGAAAATGTAAGAAAGTGAAATGCTGTATAAAATTAGCTAAACAAAAGTCAAAGGAAGACTTTGGTAAGGACATAAATAAATATCAGGAAGGTGGCAAAATATTCTAGAAACTATGAAAAGCTTAGAAATGGAGGAAAGAGTACTGTAAAAAGAATACAAGATTATAAAGGCAACATAAAAACTGAAGACAGTTATTCCAGATATCTGGAGTAGTTACTTTGAAAGATTGCTGCTTGAAACAAGTATTGATTGCATGGTGATAAAAAAACATTCCAGAAGAATGTAATCAGGAGTACATATCAATACTTCATATAGCAAAAAAAAACCAATCAAGCCTGAAATGTGGAAAGGGAGCTGGAGTAAAACTTTTATACCTCCATCAAATATGGATATAAAAGTTTTATAGTGGCTGCACTGCACAATTCAGAAGACCTAGTCACAAGGTTGAATTCCAGTTGATTGGAGTAGAGCTCCCATCAGTTTGTTCCACTGCTCTGAAATTCTCCATAATGTCACATTCACAAGGATATGAAAGACCTCTATGAAGTGCTCATTAAATAGTTCACCTGTATCCTCTGCAGCAGTTGTACTTATACTATTTTCTCCAGTCATTGCCATCCCACCACAATCATTTTTTTTTTCTTATTTAGCTAACTGTCATTCATACTGCACTTTTGCTACCCTTAACAACCAACTCACTCTCCTTACCTGTTCTTTGTGCTCTTTATTGAATTAATTGTTACCACTTATTTTATGTTGCCTGCATAATCTTTTTATCTATCCATTTTACATTGTTGGAATAACACCTATCCCTTATATCATCTACAGTACCAATACTAATGTATTGTGGGCTGACTGCTTTTCTCAGATGGAATCCACATTAAAAAAAATAGGCCAATGGTCTGTCAGCGTACGTATTCTGTGGTTGGTTTATTTGTCTTGCAGAAAAAAAAAATAATAGGAGAGAGAAACTGCTAACTATATAATATTAAAACGTTCCTCTTCGTTCAAATAGCTCATGTAAAGATTCTTAATGTTGTCGATTAGATCCCAGGTATTTCCAACCATGGAGGTGTTTAATATTATTACTGGCTGTGCTTCAGAATGATAATAAAGTTGCCTCATGTTGGAGGCTTAATGGATTTTTTACAACACTCAAAAATAATTAAAATAGAATTTAATACTTCCTATATTTCATCCTAGTCACTAGGACATCTACGGGGATTACAAAAACAATTAATGTAACATATACACAAATAACAAACAATACTAAGCCCAACCACGTGGGTGACACTAAAGTCCTATCTAGGTAGAGCGCCCTCTAAGGGCAGTAGTAGGTGGCCTGGAATGTAAGGTGGGAACTCTGGTGATGAGTGTTTCCCAAATCTTCGGAAGCTTAATGCAACCGTATTTATTGAGATTTGGTTGGTTTTTGAGAGCTGCTGCTGCTTCTAAGAAAAGTCTCTCTTTCTTGAATTTGCTGTGATGGAGCATGGTGGTTTTCTTCCATGATTCCCTGTGGGTGGTGTCCAAAACATGGGTCAGCCAAGCCTGAATGGCCATAGTTGTGTTTGAAGATGTAAGACTTGTGTTCCTCTAGACGGATGGATGCTGATCTGCCTGTCTGTCCAAAGTACACCAGCTTACAGGAACAGGGTACTTTGTAAACTCCAGGCAGAGAGAGCGGAGGGAGCTGATCTTTCGTAGAACGGATAAGGGTAGCAAGTTGCAGTGGGGCTTATATGCTGTGTGTAGGTTGTACTGTTTTAGTATCTTGGCTATTTTTTCGGATGTGCCACGGATGTAGGGTATGGTGATGGCATTTTTAAAATCTTGTTGACGAGAAGGACAGGGAATGGGGGAGGAGTTGATTATTTTTTTTTGATACTGCGATCGCTGTAGCCATTGGAGAGGAAAGTGCTGTGTATGTGGGTAAGCTCAGTAGTGAGGGCGGTTCCACTGGAACAAAGATTGTGGGCTCTCTTGGTAAGAGTTTTAATAATGCCATATTGTTGAGAGGGGTGGTGGTGGGAGAGTTTGTGAATGTATCTGCCTGTGTGTGTGGGTTTTCTGTATACGGTGAAGGTAAGTGTATCATTAGGCAGGCGTGTGACTAAGGTGTCTAGGAAGGGTAAACAATCGTTCTTTTCCTTTTCCATAGTGAACTGGATTCTTGGATGTAGACTATTGAGATGACTGAGGAAGGAGTCTAACGTGTCTGGGCCATGAGGCCAAATAGAGAACACATCATCTACATATCTTAGCCAGATAGAAGGTTTGAGTGGAGCTGAATCTATGGCTCGTTTTTCGAAATCTTCCATATAGAAATTGGCAAGGGGGGGTGAGAGGGGGGAACCCATGGCAGTTCCCTCTATCTGCTTGTAGATTTTGTTGTTCCAAGAGAAATACCCAGAGTTAATGGCAAAGGAAAGAATCGCGCTACCTACATCCCGCTAGAACACGACCCCACAAAAACACAAGTTAAGAAACTAAAAATTTTACTCAAAAAAGTATCTTCCTAGCCCCCTGACGTCCCGAAAAAACTTAAACCTTTCCGCTCCCGTCCCCCCCCCCCCCCCCCCCCGAATATACGGTTTACCAAAAATCCATAAACCCAATTCCCCACTCAGGCCTATAGTAGATGCCACCAATGCACCTTGCTATAGACTATCTAAACAGCTGGCCAACTCTCTGATCCCCCTCACCGGAAGGTCCCCTTCCTATATAAAAAACTCGACCCACTTTAAAGCCCTCACAGAAAATTTAACCTTGAATAAGACAGACATATTGGTAAGCTTTGATATCTCCTCTTTGTTTACCAATATTCCCTTAATTGACACCTTATCTCTCTTAGAAAACGTTTTTCCCTCTGACATCTTAGATCTCTTTTCCTTTGCCATTAACTCTGGGTATTTCTCTTGGAACAACAAAATCTACAAGCAGATAGAGGGAACTGCCATGGGTTCCCCCCTCACACCCCCTTACCAATTTCTATATGGAAGATTTCGAAAAACGAGCCATAGATTCAGCCCCACTCAAACCTTCTATCTGGCTAAGATATGTAGATGATGTGTTCTCTATTTGGCCTCATAGCCCAGACACGTTAGACTCCTTCCTCAGTCATCTCAATAGTCTACATCCAAGAATCCAGTTCACTATGGAAAAGGAAAAGAACAATTGTTTACCCTTCCTAGACACCTTAGTCACACGCCTGCCTAATGATACACTTACCTTCACCGTATACAGAAAACCCACAAACACAGGCAGATACATTCACAAACTCTCCCACCATCACCCCTCTCAACAATATGGCATTATTAAAACTCTTACCAAGAGAGCCCACAATCTTTGTTCCAGTGGAACCGCCCTCACTACTGAGCTTAACCACATACACAGCACTTTCCTCTCCAATGGCTACAGCGATCACAGTATCAAAAAAAATAATCAACTCCTCCCCCATTCCCTGTCCTTCTCGTCAACAAGATTTTAAAAATGCCATCACCATACCCTACATCCGTGGCACATCCAAAAAAATAGCCAAGATACTAAAACAGTGCAACCTACACACAGCATATAAGCCCCACCGCAAACTTGCTACCCTTATCCGTTCTACGAAAGATCAGCTCCCTCCTCTCTCTCTCTGTCTGGAGTTTACAAAGTACCCTGTTCCTGTAAGCTGGCGTACTTTGGACAGACAGGCAGATCAGCATCCATCTGTCTAGAGGAACACAAGTCTTACATCTTCAAACACAACTATGGCCATTCAGGCTTGGCTGATCATGTTTTGGACACCACCCACAGGGAATCATGGAAGAAAACCACCATGCTCCATCACAGCAAATTCAAGAAAGAGAGACTTTTCTTAGAAGCAGCAGCAGCTCTCAAAAACCAACCAAATCTCAATAAATACGGTTGCATTAAGCTTCCGAAGATTTGGGAAACACTCATCACCAGAGTTCCCACCTTACATTCCAGGCCACCTACTACTGCCCTTAGAGGGCGCTCTACCTAGATAGGACTTTAGTGTCACCCACGTGGTTGGGCTTAGTATTGTTTGTTATTTGTGTATATGTTACATTAATTGTTTTTGTAATCCCCGTAGATGTCCTAGTGACTAGGATGAAATATAGGAAGTATTAAATTCTATTTTAATTCTTTTTGAGTGTTGTAAAAAATCCATTAAGCCTCCAACATCATGTCCTCACAGCACTTAAGCCTCTACACACGTAGAATAAAGTTGCCATTATAAATATTTAGTGCTTTTTGTTGGAATGTTTTTCACAAAATTTTTTATTTTTATAATTATCTTATACTTTTGATAATTTATTCACTGTAAATGCATTGCTATCTTGCATTTCTGTAATTTTTTATTTATTCTTTCAGCTGCATATATATATATATATATATATATTTTTTTTTTTTTTTTTTTTTTTTACTTAGATAGCACATTGTTTCCTGTTGTTTTATTTATTCTGAATTGTCTGTCCTTATATTATTCCTATCATTATTCTATCAAGTATTCATCGTAAAGATTCAAGATGAATATCTTCTTCTGGACATTTCTGCTTTCCCCAATTCTGGTTTGATTTTTAGATTACACAAGACTTGAAGAGTCTCCAAGTTCCCCACATCAGCTTTCTGCTACCACAAAGCTTTTAAAAAAAGAAGGTTAGTATTTTCTTACTATGTTAATTAAAGTGTATCAAAAGTAAATTTAATTATTTGTGCTGGAAATATATGTATCTATTTAAATAATCTGTAAGTTACTATTTTTGAAGTTTATTACAAAAAGCTTAGGAGACCAAGCCTGGTAAGAAAACCAAATGAGATTACAAAGGAAAGTAGCCAAAAAAGCCAATAGCAATCTCTAAACTGTTTGGTTCTTTTGCTACATGGTAAGTAAAAGGAAAAATGAATATGAAAGGTTAACTTTAATTAATACCAATGGTAAAAAAGTGATAGAAACAGATTAAGTAGTTGAATTATTGAGTGAACACTCAATAAGTATCATTCATGTGGAACTGTTGACGTAACAAATGAGACGGGAAATAATGTGGGAATAGGGGTAAATGAACTGAAGATGCTTAGGATATTGTAGAACCATCTCGATGTGAGAATAGGCATAGGCTTCTCGTATTAGTTTAATAAAGTCAATTGCAATTATCACCAATATCAAATTTGTGATACAGCAGACTATCAATAGCAAAGCCCTAGGTGTGGCATAAAGATGATTCGTTATGCCACAAGGTTTGCTATAATGAATTTAGAGTAAAACTACTATTCAAAATAGAAAATCATGGGAAACAGAACAAATGTTCATCACAGGAAATAGCACAAATTGCTAGAAATAGAACTAAACAATTCTTGAAAAATAAAACTAAATTTTAAAAAAATCACCAGAAACAGGACAAAGGAAATCTTACATTGATGATAGAACTCAAAGGATTGATAGAAACCATGCATAAAATGACATGAAAGAGCACAAATTCAAACAATAATGAGAGACAAAGAACTGCAAGAGAAACAAAGGCTTAATTTTTCTATCAACATTCTTCAGCCATTTGTTAAGGAGGAACTAAAAAGAGCTCTCCTACAATCTCACCCTAGTGCAGTAGGGCCTGATGACATCCATTATGAAATGATAAAACATCTACCATCATCTTTCTGGATCTTCTTCTCTTATTATACAATAGAATACTTGCAGAGGAAGAGCTTCCAAATTCTTAGCATAAGTCAATTGTCATTGCTATCCCAAAACCAGGAAAAGATCCAACACAAGCAAATAATTATCGACCCATTGCTCTGACCAGCTGTCTTTGTAAGATACTAGAGAAAATGGTTAATGCCTGACTTCTCTGGTATTTAGAAAGCAACAGTCTTCTCTCCAGTACACAATGTGGTTTCCGTAGACATCATTCAACTTTAGACCATTTGGTATCTTTTAGAAACTTGTATAAGAGATGTATTTCTGAAGCGAGAACATCTCGTTTCAGTTTTCTTTGACATGGAAAAGTTTATGGCACAGCCTGGAGATGTGGCATATTAAAATGTCTCTATAACCTAGGTCTCAAAGGACACCTCCCTGTATTTATTAAAAACTTTCTGTCCAGGCGAACTTTCCAAGTCAGAGTGAGAAGTAAACTATCTCGACCATATCATCAAGAATAGGGTGTTCCCCAAGGCTGTGTCTTAAGTGTGACCGTTTTTGCTATTAAAATTAACTCAATCATTGAACAGCTTCCTCCCACTGTAGACAATGCTCTATATGTTGATGACTTCACAATTTACTGTCACTCACGTAACATTAGGGTAATTGAAAGACAACTTTAGCAAGCAATTGATCATGTATCTCTGTGGGCTCTTAATAATGGGTTTAGGTTTTCAACAGAAAAAAGTGTCTGTGTACACTTCTGTCGAAAACACACTCATTACCCAGATCCTGAATTAAGAATGGGACATACTGTTATTCCAGTAACTACAGAAACCAAGTTCTTAAGACTCATCTTTGACAGAAAACTTGCATTTCTAGTACACATTCATCAATTAAGAGAAAAGTGCAAAAAAAACTTGGAACTTTTTTCGCACTCTATCCTCTACTGAGTGGGATGCTGATCGAGCTTCATTGCTCCATTATCGTGCACTTATACGTTCAAAGCTGGATTATGGGTTCCAAATCTATGGTTCTACAAGACAGAGTAACCTATGATGGTTGGATTCCATCCATCATCAGAGTATATGGATAGCTACTGGTGCCTTTTGCACATCATCCACTCAAAGTCTTTATGTTGAAGAAAATGAACCGGCTCTATCACTTCGACAGAAACAGTTATCTCTTAATTATGCCCTAAAAATAAAATCTCCCTCAGATCATCCTACATGGACTAGTATCTTCTCTCTGCATTGGGAAACTCAATATCATACACGTCAAACTACTATACATCCTTTTGGTATGTGTGTTAAAGAAACTGTGCAAGCTGTTGGTATAAATATTGACAACATTAGCTACACTAAACATAACGGCATCCCTCAAATGCAGGTTTGCACACCATCCTGCAACCTCTCACTTTGTCAGCTACAGGAATCTTATACTCCATCCAACTACCTGTAATTGTTTGATGCATACAAAGCAGCACATGCTGATTTCTTACCCATCTATACTGATGGTTGAAGAACTAATGCCTCTATTGGCTGTGCTGCTCTGTTCCCTGACATTATCTCAAATCAGATCCCACCAGACTGCGGTAATTATACAGCAGAGTTAACCATACCATTCAGCTTGCACTTGTACATATAAAAGAAAACTGCTACCAAAAGTGCATAATTTACACAGGCTTATTGAGCTCTTTACAGGCTGTCTCCTCTCCTATGTATAATCCACACCCAGTACTTTATGAGGTGCTACACCTGTTTCACAAAATGAAAATCCTTAATTTTGATGTTCAATTCTGCTGGATTCCCAGACACATCGGAATTAAGGGAAATGAGGCTGCAGATGCAGCTGCTAAATCAGCTCATATCTTCTCCACATACTGTTTGACAGTTCCATATACAGACTACAGACAGCTTATAAGATCAAGACTAATTGCTCAGTGAGAGTCAACATGACAGGAAACATTGACAAACAAATGATATGACATTAAACCTGAAATTAAGCACTGGCATTCTAGTCAACGTACAAATAGAAGGGAGGAGGTTGTTCTTGCTAGGCTCTGCATAGGTCACAGTTACCTTACGCATTCTTATTTACTGAGAGCTAATGGCCTCCCATATGTGAAAACTGCAATACACAGCTCACTATTTATCATATTCCGAGTCTGCTAGCAGACTCGGGCAGATTGCATGATGTTTTTAATTTTTTAGAAAGAATTACTTTGTACAAACAAATTTGACTGTAAATTTGTTTATATGTAAATACTGTATTGCTTAAATTAACTTTTATACATACATATTATTCATTAGTTTGAATTTTGACCGATTATGTATTACTGTAGGCCTTGATCTTGTATGTTTGTGTCACTTTGTTGTAATTTTGCTAATATGTAATGCTATATAAAATTCCTTTCTGATTCTTTATGTATAAGTAAATAACATTTGTTGTAATCTTACTACAACAAATGTAGATACTGCTTTCCTTGACTTGTTTTGTATATGCATATGTTAACCTATACTGTTATCTATTTATGTACTGCTGAAACCTCTGCAGTAATTTTGTTTATATATAGATACTGTATTGTTTAACTTAAATTTTATGTATGCATTTTATTTACTACTTTATTTTTCAACTAATCATGCATTGCTGTAGGACACCTTGTCTATTTGTGTACCTTCTAGTAATTCTGTTTATACTGCATTGCTAAATTTAATTTTCATCCATGCATATTGTATAATAATCCCTTTTTGCCTATTTTTCTACTGCTGTAAAAGCATCTGTTATAATTTTACATATATGTAGATACTGCATTCCTAGGCTTAGTGTTGCATATTTATATTAACTATTTTTATACTACCGGAACTAGATTTTTTTTTTTTTGTTGTTGTTGGAAGTTTTTTCCCACTTGGTTAGATTATAAAATTTAGTTTAATCCTTTATCCAAGTGTAAGCGAAAAAGTTTGCGCCCGAAGTATCTTCAGGACTGAGGCAACTCGTGGTAAAGATGGACCAAGCTCTCATCACTCCTTGCAGACATATATAATCCTATGCATTAAGGGAAGGGCCACTACACAGACCTGTTTCGACCTTTATTGAGGTCTCGTCAGTGGGAGCCAGACCCAGAGGTGGTGATACTAAGGTGGGAGCAATGGAGAAGTCATATTTACCTATACGAGTTGCCAAAAGGTGTCTCACCTTATTATTAAATTACTCTGGATTTAGATAAAGGATTGGATATATTATAGTCTAACCAAGAGGGAAAAAACTTTTAACATCTTTCTCTAAATCCAGAGTAATTTAATAATAAGGTGGTACACCTTTTGTTAACTCGTATAGGTAAATATGACTTCTCCATTGCTCCCACCTTATTATCACCACCTCTGGATCTGGCTCCCTCTGATGAGACCTCAATAAAGGTCGAAACCAGTTGGAAGCTTGGGTGATGAATGGCAATGCTGTAGCCCATGAAGTTTTAACTGAGGCTTGGCTGTTGCTGTCACCCAGGTCCTTGGTGGGAGGGTAATGAATGGCAGTGCTGTAGCCCATGAAGTTAACTGAAGCATGGCTGTTGCTGTTACCCCTCAGATGAGATATGGCAGCTCTGCTTGGTGGTGGGGGTGAGACTGCCACGGTGTAGAGCCAACCGATTCTGAGAGTTCTTCTCAGTGGCAGGGTGAGCCTGTTACTGAGGGGAACAACGCTGAGTTTCTGGAGTTTGACCTGTACTTGAACATTCAATAAAGGTCCAAACCGGTCTGAGTAGTGGCCCTTCCCTTAATGCATTGCATTATATATGCCTGCAAGGAGATGTGCTTTGCATTATGGGAGATTAAGGCCTTTTGGAGCACCATCCAATAATCCATATGCTGCAAATATAACATAGCAAATCTTCAGGAATACATTGTGCATCAGGCAGAAGCAATATCTAAAAAAAAAAAAAATTGGTGTTTACAATGCCAAGCAGCACTGTAAATACCAAATGCATGGAATTCGTATCACGCAGCTCGGCAGATGCCAGGAGGATTTAAAAATATGGACATGAGATTTTCCCTTCATCATGGTTGTTAGTATCGTCCACAGTGATGGCACTAATCTTGCCCCAACATACTGTTGCTACATTCTGTGAATTTCATCACCTGAGCAAATGGGAACAAACGCCACTATTTCTATGTTGTGCTCTGCAATGAACGATTAGTTTTTTTGAAGAAATGGGATCATTGCGGGGGGGGGGGGTGACCTGGCAGAGGTTGTAAATTCAATCATTTCACAACAAGTGAACTGATAACTTGCCAGTGCTGAAAGATAGCATAATCCAGCATGTGTGCTGCATGAGTCCCAACTAGCTGTGTTCTGTTGTCATGCAAGGGATGTAGTTTTTGGCCTACTGGGAAAGGCAGTGTATTGAACAGTACAACCTGTGAATGTATAATAGAAGTGAATAAAAATGTGTTATTTATGTTTGTCATTTTTCTCTTTCTTACACATAGAGAAAAATTAATACACCTATTTTTTTCTTTTTTAATCACCTTTGCATGATAGACAGTATATTCCAGCAAAGTTTTGCAGCATTTGGATCACTGGGTGTTGCTTCACAAAGCCTTAAACATAAATTAAAGTATCCCTTAAACAGAGATACTTGTATTTTGATCACCCTGTATAATGTTTTGTTATATTAATACACAGGAATCTCCATGGAGTCTGAGGATTCACTGCAAGAGGTCCATGCTAATCATTATTCACAATGCCTTCCATATCCCTCCTTAAACTTTTTGTTTGCATAGCACTATTATACTATATACTGCTCTCATAGTGGAATGTAACCTACTCTATTCATTCACCGCTCACCAAGCAAAAAAAATTCTAGTCCTCATATTCTTACTAACCACAGTATACAATTTTCAGAGGCAACCCTTTGTTCTTTTTTATCATGTATTGAAAATTTTCTTCTGCATCTATCTTATAAAATCCCTTTAATATCTTATATTTCTATCACCTCTCCTCTTTTCTGCCAATGAACCAAACTATATAACCCACAGAACTTCAGTCTGTCCTCATATAGAGCACTGCAAACCAGTAACCATTTTGGTCCTCTGCCTCTTCTTCTTCACTTACTCATTTCCAACAGTAATAATAATAATTATTTGGAAGTTTTTTTTTTCCCCACTTGGTTAGACAATAATAAATTTAGTTTAATCCTTTATCCAAGTGTAAGCAAACAAAGTTTACGCCTGAAGTAACTTCAGGACTGGGACAACTCGTGGTAAAGGTGGACCAAGCTCTCATCACTACTTGTCTTAGTATCTTCCATAATGCAAAGCACATCTCCTTGCAGACATATATAATGTAATGCTATGCATTAAGGGAAGGGCATCCAGACCGGTTTCGACCTCTATTTGAGGTCTCGTCAGTGGGAGCCAGACCCAGTGGTGGAGATACTAAGGTGGAAGCAATGGAGAGGTCATATTTACCTATACAAGTTGCCAAAAGGTGTCTCACCTTATTATTAAATTACTCTGGGATTAGAGAAAGATGTTGGATTTTTTTTTTTTTCCTCCATTTGGTTAGACTATAATAAATTTAGTTTAATCTTTTATCCAAGTGTAAGCAAACAAAGTTTGCACCTGAGGTATCTTCAGGACTGAGGCAACTCGTGGTAAAGGTGGATGTGGGTCTGGCTCCCACTGACAAGACCTCAATAAAGGCAAAAACGGTCCAGGTAGTGGCCCTTCCCTTATTGCATAGCATTATATATGTCTGCAAGGCAGTGTGCTTTGCATTATGGGAGATACTAAGACTATTAGTGATGAGAGCTTGTTCCACCTTTACCCCGAGTTGCCTCAGTCCTGAAGATACTTCAGGCGCAAACTTTGTTTGTTTACACTTGGATAAAGGATTAAACTAAATTTATTATAATAATAATTATTATTATTGCAATTCAAGTAAAGTAATATTATTGTTAAACAAGCATCTTCGTGGATTCCTAAAACTCATTGTGGAAGGTCTACACTAACCATTCCCAAGATGCTGATCACACCTTGCTGGAGATTACTAACTTTTGAATCCCCTTCCCTCTGTGTGATCTGCTCTGGCTTAATTTTTTTTTTTTTTAAATGCCAGACTTTCTTACTTTACTTTATTTGATGTGGTTACCAGTTTACTAATTCTATCATCATGCTAGCTGTCTGAATATTTGATTTTCTACAGGCTAATTATCAACAAAGAGATCCTCCTCCTTGGAGACTTCCTATTAATAATTTAAACTGTCTTCTTCTCTAATTTCACAGATAAGCTTTTAAAGGAAGTAGAATTATTTGCTTTCAGTAATGATCTTAAATGACAGATTTGTGTTCTCATTCATAATTATCATGTGAAATGAAATTGTTCTGCTAACTAGAATACTGGACAAGCTTCATTATTCTCCCAACACCCTGTTGGACCTATTCTTAACCAAAATTCTCTCTAAATATGCTGTAGATGCTAGCTTTCCTCACACCTCTAACCATAATCTTGTCCACATTTCATTTTCAATGGATTGACATTCTACTGCTTGGAAAGAAGTCAATGTATACCATAGCTTCAGGAACAAACAGCCATGGCACACACATTAATAAGATGTAGGACCTCCTTTTGCTGCGATGACTGCAGCAATCCTACGGTGCATACTTCTCACAAGCACATGATAGCGATCACTGGGAATGTTGGACCATTCTTACTGTAGACATGTAATGAGGTCCTGGACTGTTGTAGAGTGGACTTCTCTTGACCTCACCTGATACTACAGTTCATCCCACAGATGTTCAGGTCCACAAATGACATACAGCAGCCTTATGACACAGTACATTGTCTTGCTGAAAGAGACAATGGTCAATTTTCCATGAGAATACCACAAAGTAGGAAGTGTTGCATTGTCCAAAATGTTCAGATACCTCTCAGAGTGCAGTGTTCGCACCACAGAGGTCTGATGCCAAACCAGGAAAAACAGTACCATATCATCACCACACTGCCACCTCTGAATTTCATAGTTAGGGTTATGCACTCTGGTAAGAGACGTTCACCAGGCATCCACCACACCGCACCCATCCATCTGCTTATTAGAGGGTGAAGCATGATACTTCATTCCATTACATAGCTTTCCATGTTTCCACGTACGATTGTACACTTTATGCACCACTGAGGACGAAGCTGCATGTTGGTTTTGGTAATGGTGTGGGACTTGCATAATGCAGTCATACCATGGAAACTCATGTTGTGAGCCTTTGGTCTGAATGTTTGTCCAGATTCATGTTCCAGTTGATTCCTGGAACTCCACATTCAACATGTCTGCCGATGAATCGCAGTTTTTGTATGTTATCCTTCATAGCACTCTATGGTCTGGTCATAATTGGTGAGTGTGGTGGATCATCCACTGTGGTAACTCTTGCAGTTCACTTCCCGTGCTTCCATCTCAGTAGGGTATCACTGATTGAACTGGGGTGGCCCAATTTGCCAAACAGATAGGCCTGCAACATGGCATCCTATCACAATGCCTCTTTCAAACTCCATCAGTTCCCTTCTTGCAGCCATTTCAACGAGACAGTTGCAGTGACTTTGGATCATCATATTCCTCCAATTTATACCAGCTACAAACACACGACTTGTTACATAGCATGGTGCACCTTGCCCATTGGGATATCCGTTGACTTCTTTCAGAGCAGTGTATGTTAATATTATAGTATGATATTCCTGACAGGTGTTATGATATTAACTCATGCATTGTACATTGATACTTGGCTGCTAGATATTCCCTCCTGGTTGACTGAGTAATTAACGTACCTTCAACCAACAGGTTGTTGGTTCGAATCCCTTTGTGATCATGGATATGTATGATTGTCTTCAGGTGGCAGATGAAATTCACTGTCTGGTGTGAGAGCACTGGCCCTGCTGATTGGTGGCCTAAAGTGGCTTGCAAAAGTTCCCTGTTTGGTCTAATACAAGGCTTTTGGACTATTTTAAAAAATAAATAAAAAGATACAAAAAATATTTTAAAATTGATAAAAATAGAAAAAAGAAATCCTTCGCCCACCAATGGTACAAAATATACTATATAACCTTTCATGGGTAGGAGCAACATAAAAAAGTAGGAGAATGTCAATATAATTTTAGTATATGTTTTAGAAAAGGGGGGAAAAATGATTTTAGAGTGCATTTCAAACTGATTTTTAATCTTGATTCATTGTTGTTTTCAGTATGGACCCAAACAATGCTGACCATTCCTCCATCTTTTGATTTGACCCAGATTCTAGGTAAGAAAGGATTGCTTTACCTGTTATTTTTCTGAAACTTGAAACAAAATACTTTGCTTTTAGGAAATAAAACCAACAAGTAGTATAACCCTCAGTGCAGGATTTGCAAAAAACTGCGCTGTTAAACTTAAAAATCGCAACTGCATAGCCAAAAATTGTTTATTGTCAAATAAGGAATACCTCTGACATTCTAACTTTCCCTTTGCAAGCGTACTTGAAGCTAAAATGCCATTGATGTCTCAATGGTGAATGCTTTCATCTCCTTTTAATTTTTGTTATATTCTGCGGAATTAAATGAATCTCTGTGTGGTGCTATTGGTTGAAACAAGCCATGCTTGTATATTTTAAAATTCTGCAACAAAAATACTACAGTTGACTCTCCTAGCAAACTCATAAGAACTACAGAAATAGTTCAATTTCTTTTAGCAAAATTGTGCCTATAGGGACTTGTTATTATTATTATTTTTTTTTTAATTGGCATTTGTTGAAATGAGTTGATTGCATCTGTAGCAAAGTAAAGTTCAACTCTCTTTTGGTGTCAGTGTGAAAAAAGAGAAATTTGTTTAAATTTAATACCTATAGAAACAAGTTTCAAATAAAATCAATCACAGTTTTTACTGAACCCTATGTTTCATTAAGATTTTGATAAAAACCTTTTTTAGAAAGCACAAGTTTAAATTTTAAATAATTAACTTTGTTTCTTTTTCAGAGAAAACTATTTCATTAAGAATTCTTAGACTTTGAATCCCTATATATATTAACTGTTAACTATTTCAAAATGTATTTTATTTACCTTATTTATTATAAAGGACTTCAGTTTTATCGTGATGGCCCAATTTTAATTTTTTTTTAGTTTTCTATCGATAGCTTATATTAAATAAATAAATGGGGAACATGTCCAAATTATTCACAGCATGTAATATATTTTGGCCTTGTTTTGAGAGCCATCATTTGAACAGAAAAGTAATAGTAAGAATATAATTTAAATTAAATAAGAGAGGTGTGTGTGTATGTATTATCATTTCATAATTAACATCCATTTCTGATATCAGTCATATCAATGATAAAATGTGAGAGTGTATATTAATAGTTATAAAGAGAAGTTGGGCTCAATGTTCCCCTTACAAATATGAAATTTGTAAGGGGAACATTGAGAATAACAGCTTTTCAAAATTAGAACAAATGCATTTAGTCATTTCTATTTGAGTTCATAAAAAATGAGAAATGACAGTATGGCATATATTCCAATTTGGTGAAACTATTCTTAATGGTTTAAATAGTAGTAACTTACCATGGACTAGGATAGCATATAATATTCGACTGTGCAGGAGTCACTCATAAGTGTGAAACGAGAACGTAGAAATCCTTTTTACATTGTTGTAACTATTATTGCAATCAATGCTCGCTATAATAACTGCTGAATCAAAGTCCCAGTCAAAATCATTATATGATCATCATCATCATAAAATTCCTGACATTTACCCTCAAGGAGTGTACAGGATATGATAGTACTACATGAAACACTTACATCATTACTGACTTCTTACCTACAATTTTCTGCCAAATCAATCTGTTACTGTTACTATCTATTCCCTACATCTGAGGCACCTCGGAAAAAATCAACAAAATCCTAAAAAAAACATGACTTGACCACTTGTTACAGACCACATAGAAAATTGGCATCCCTTATCTGCTCCATTAAAGACCAACCACTTCCCCTAGACCTACCTGGTGTATACCAGGTCCCTTGCAGCTGTAAATTGTCCTACTTTAGCCAAACAGGCAGGACAGCAAATATCAGAATCTCAGAACACAAGGACTACATCCGATTTCACCAGTACAGCCACTCTGGGCTTGCAGACCACGCTCTGGATACTCACCACAGAATAAGGTGGAAGATAGCCACAGTAATACACCACAGCAAGTTCAAATATGAAAGACTATTCATGGAATCAGCCTCAGCCCTTAGGAACATGCCAAACCTCAACAAATTTGGCTGCATGAGACTGCCCCAAATTTGGGAAACATTCATCAGGAGAACTTCAGCCCAAAGACCAAGAACTACCAATATAGCCTACCAGGGGGCACCATCAGGACTTTAGGAAAATGGTAGCTTCCTCGCTTCTTTTCTCATTTGCTGTTATGTAGTACTTGCGTGCACTTGTCTTTATTTTAAGTTCCCAAGAAGATGGCAACGTGACATTGCTGAAATATTGGAAAGTATATATTAAAGTTGATTTAATTTATATTTCTAGTGTACTTGTTCTATAGGTTCTCCATTCACAATGCTTCTGCCTATTTTCATTATCTTTGTCTTGTTATTGCTGACCTTCATACCATATCTATCACAACAGTTATTCACTTTAGTCAGGGAATCTTGTAGACTTGTAGCGGATTTATTTAGAAGTATAATATCCGCATAAAGCAAGGAGCTGACATTAACATTGCAATTTTGATATCAGGTTTAATACCACATTCCTTCATAATGTGATCCATATAGATAATGAATAACAGAGGGGATAATGTACATCCTTGTCTCACACCAGATTTAACATTAAACCATCTCCCTGTACTTCCTTCAATTCTAACTGCTGACTTACAACTCAAATAAAGACTAAGTATAGCTTGATATAATGATCCACTTACACCATACAACTGTAGCATTTTGAATAGCTTATCTCTTGGTTCCTTGTCATATGCTTTTTCCAGATCTACAAAACTTAAATACAGATCTTTGTTATATTCCCATGACTTTTCAACTATTTGTCGTAAAGTATATATATCTGTTCCTGACAGCCTCTATTTGGCCTGAATCCAGCTTGTTCCTCACCAAGCTTCTCTTCCACAATCCTTCTCAACTGTTTCTCAAGTATACTAGCATACTTGAAGAATGCCCCAGAATGCCAATTCTGGGTCATTCTTCAAGATTTCCAGTAATTTTTCATGAGGGGAAGAGCTTCCTTCAAACACCATTCACTTAATAATGTTGGAGGCTTAGTGGAATTTTTACAACACTTAGAAAGGATTAAAAAAGAATTTAATACTTCCTATATTTCGTCCTAGTCTCTAGGACATCTACGGGGATTACAAAAATAACTAATGTAACATAACACAAATATCATACAATACTAAGCCCAACCACGTGGGTGACACTAAAGTCCTATCTAGGTGGAGCGCCCTCTAAGGGCGGTTGTAGGTGGCCTGGAATGTAAGGTGGGATCTCTGGTGATGAGTGTTTCCCAAATCTTTGGAAGCTTAATGCAACCGTATTTATTAAGATTTGGTTGATTTCTAAGAGCTGCTGCTGCTGCTAAGAATAGTCTCTGTTTCTTGAATTTGCTGTGATGGAGCATGGTGGTTTTCTTCCATGATACTCTGTGGGTGGTGTCCAAGACATGGTCAGCCAAGCCTGTATGATATTTGTGTTATGTTACATTAGTTATTTTTGTAATCCCCGTAGATGTCCTAGCAACTAGGAAGAAATATAGGAAGTATTAAATTCTTTTTTAATCCTTTCTGAGTGTTGTAAAAAATCCATTAAGCCTCCAACATTATGTCCTCACAGCACTAATGTAAACATTATGTCCTCACAGCACTTAAGCCTCTACACAACCTCTTAGCAAATGTTCACTTAGTGCAGCCTTTTGCCTTTTATCCTGTTGAGTGCTACCATGTGACCCTTTGTGTGTGATTTGAAAATATGAATGTGTACCTACTTTCTGTGTGAAATTATCATTTATACAAATTACCACAAGCTGATTTTTTGGATTGTTTTGCTGCCAACCTGGCAAAGAACACTCGTTTTGCTAATCTTTCTTCACCCATTCTGTTTAAGTGACCCCACCTGAGATTACCTCTGCTAACGCATTCCTGGATGCTGACGATGTCAAGTTCTTTCCTAATATCCTCATTTTTAATATGATATTACCATTGATGCCATCTGTTCACAATTCTAATCTTTCTCAGGATTCTCATATCTGTGGTCTCTAGTCTTTGGTCAAGTGTTTTACTTCTGACCCAGCTCTCAGATCCATAAGTTAAAACTGGTTTGAACACTGTCTTGTATATAGCTAATTTAGTGTTCTGACTAATTTCTCTCTTATTCCATATGAATTTCTTCAATTGACTTCTCACCATACCAGCTTTGCTGCTTCTGTTGTCTATTTCTATATTGAATTTACCATCTTCACTAAAAATCCTGCCTAAGTAGCTGAAATGTTTTACTTGTTCCACAGGTTCTCCATTCACAACACAGTTGACATTTTCAATGATTCTGCCTATTTTCATTGTCTTTGTCTTTTTATTGCCAACCTTCATACCATATCTATTACAACAGTTATTCAATTTAGTCGGAGAATCTTCAGACTTGTAGCGGATTTATTTAGAAGTATAACATCGTCCGCATAAAGGAAAGAGCTGACTTTAACATCTCCAATTTTGATATCGTGCTTAATACCACTTTCCTTCATAATGTGATCCATATAGATAATGAATAATAGAGGGGATAATGTACATCCTTGTCTCACACCAGATTTAACATTAAACCATCTTCCTGTACTTCCTTCAATTCTAACTGCTGACTTACAACTCAAATAAAGACTAAGTATTGCTTGATATAATGCCCCATTGACACCATATAGCTGTAGCGTGTTGAATAGCTTCTCTCTTGGCACCTTGTCATATGCCTTTTCCAAATCGACAAAACTTAAATACAGATCTTTGTTATATTCCCATGCTTTCTCAACTATTTGTCGTAAAGTGAAGATCTTATACTGACAGCCTCTATTTGGCCTGAATCCAGCTTGTTCTTCACCCCGCTTTTCTTCCACAATTCTTCTCAATTGTTTCTCAAATATACTTGCATAGATCTTGCCAGGAACACTTATGTAGGGAAATACCTCTGTTAGTTTTATTTCCCTTTTTATATATGGGTACTATGAGAGCTCTACTCCAATCATCGGGAATTCGTCCCTCTGTCCAGGCTTTCTGAACTCTGCAATGCAGCCACTTTTAAACTACCATACTTCAGAATTTCTGGTCGAATATCAACTACTCCTGCTGCCTTTCCACATTTTAAGCCTTTGATGGCTTTTTCTACTTCAAGTATGGATATGTATTCCTGACTGCATGCCCTGTCAGTGTTTTTTACCAGTGTGCTGTCATCACTGCTTGTTTCATTTAGCAATTTTTCAAAGTAATTACTCCATACTTCAAGGATATCTTTTTCTTCCATTTTTATGTCACCTTTATCATCTCTAACTCCTTTTACAGCACTCTTTCTTCCATTCCTAAGCTTCTTCAACAATCTCCAGAATATTTTGCCACCTTCTTGATATTTATTTTCTATATTCTTGCCAAAGTCTTCCAGTGACTTTTGTTTAGCTAGTTTTACAGTGTTTAGCATTCTTGCATTTGTCCCTGTATTCTCTAAGAGCACAAGCTGATTTATTTGCCAGGAACTTTTGGTATGCTTATTTCTTTTCCTTCACTACCTCTTTAACTTCCTGTGTCCACCAGGGAGTTCTAATTTTTCTATCCTTGCAGACAACTTCGCCACATGCCTCTCTAGCTGAATCAATCAGGGCTTTCTTCAAGGCTTGCCACTGAATCTCCAAGGTTTGATTCCTGTTCTCAAACTCTCATATTAATCCCTGAAAATAATTAACATCAGATAATTTTTTTAATTGAGTTAAAGGAGATTAAGTGTCTTGAGTTTGTTTTTTCATAAAGAGCTAATTTCACTTTTGGTCAAATGATTCCTACCAAAATAAGAAATGGGACAAATTTTGCATTAATGCAGTTGGTTTTCTTAAATTCGTGAAGTCTCTACAGTCCAGGATTATTCAGAATATATTCATCATATTTGAGTTGACAGTTCTTAGTTTATCAAGAATTTTCTCTTAAGTTTTGGATTAACATTATGGTTAATTATCACCATGATGTGAAGTATAATAATCTTAATATTGCATTAATAATAGCAGCAGTGTGCATTACATTGTGCAGTAGACATTTGTCAGTTTTGTTAGAAATCCCATCTGGGCTCAATGCTTTCCTCTTAAGTTTGGTGATGATTTCATTTACTAAAGGAAGGATGTTGGCTGGATGAGTTTTTGCTGTCTATGCATATAGTGTGCATATATAGCGTATTACATACTCGGGTGTCTTGGTAGATTGTTTCCTCTCCTGAGATTTTTTTGTGAATTCTGGAATACACCAGTGCTGACCATCATGACTTCTCTCTTCCTCCTATGCATAAATAACCTGTCTTGGATCCTATCCATAGTTTTGCCGATGATAGCATGCTCTTCTTCATTTGATAAACTATAGTGCACAATCACTGAACAAATAATTGAATGCTCTTCCTTTTTGAATGTTAGTTTTACTTTCACTGAATAGACTTATTTTTCAATCCAAAATTTTTGCTGATTTTCATCCATTAAAACAATTGTGTTCTTGTTGTGCCTATTTGTTTGCATTATATGCTCTTACATCTACACCCATCCTTATTAAAAAATTTCCTGTGAATGTCGTCATCTTACCTCAATATATAATAATAAAGTGATCAATTCAGTGCTGATTTGTGTATATAAAGTTTTTGTATAATAATTATAAAGTCATAATTTTTTTTAAAGGAGACTTTTTCACCTTTGGTCATGAACAGTGTACCAATACTGATAATCTTGACAGTAGTGCAGATGATGTGGATATGTTCAGTAACTCATCGCTGCGTCGAAAATTATTTTCAAATGGTGAAGGAAACTCCCCTCCTGAGTATGTATGATTTTTAAAAATGTTTTGATATTAAAAGCTGCATTAATTAGATATTTCTTCTTTATATATATATATATATATATAAAGATAAGCCAAAATTTGGAACATTTTTATGTCACGTGTTTTGTCTCTTCATTGTTTTGAGCCGGGTTAAGGCGAAATTTGAAACATTTCACATCCAACAATGTGTTTGCCTTCATGAAACAACAATTTGTTGGACGTAAACAATGGAGAACTAGCTTACCAGCCCAGAACTCTGCAATGATATATATATATATATATATATATATATATATATATCATTGCAGATAAATTGTATTTTGAATATTTTTAGAGATATCATTACAGTTCTGTATTTCCATATCAGTTTGTGTTCAGCACATCACTTAAAGATACAATACAATAAATACTAAAGTTAGCTTGCAACTTTCATTGCTAATTCTAACCAGTGTCATGTACTGTAATACATAACTACAATCATAATGTTGTCTCGAACAAAGGAATTTTATTCCTTTTTACAGATCTGAGTCACATGCCGGAGTGCCACCATACAGGTGGTTGCTAAGCAAAATTAAAATAAATTAACTTAGAAATACAGTATGATGAAAGAATAAATTAACATAAAATAATTAAATTGTCATGGCATGACAAAAATTAATTTTAAAAAAGTGGGGACTATTGCTTCACATTTATGAGGATGAGGCTTTCAAATCTTGGCAATGGATAGACAATCATTCTGATTTTTAAGTTTAGGTAGTGTAGAAGTATTTTAAACAAACACTCAAACTAAAAATGACATCGGTGTAAGAGACATATTGGGCCAAAGGATGTTGTGGTCAGTGTTCACTCTATGCTGTGCCAGACTAGATTTTTCAGGTTTATTGTGGTTGATATAAGACTATGTTCCTGTAGTTGCTTATCGTTTATATACGTAAACTGTATAATTTTAAATGTAATCGTAAACTTTAAAACTCTATAAACTTTATAATAAACTTTAAAATAAAAAATGATGGTACAACATGACAAAATTTCATGCCGGCTGGGGCGTCGCCCGGTTAAACAAGGCCCCCGTTGTTTTTGCCAGGGAACCAGGGCGAACAGCGAAAAGTCAGCTACTGGAACAAATCTGAAAACAAACCCCAACTCAACATCACCAGAGTTAAAGATCGGTACTATCAACGTAAGAAGCCTGAATGGCAAAGAAATGGAGCTAGCTGAGGAATTAGATAAGTACCAGATCGACATAATAGGGGTGACTGAAACAAAAAAGACCAAAACTGGTGAGATCTTTCTGAGCAATAAATACAAAATGTTATATTCAGGCAATAACAATCAAGGAAAAGAAGGAGTAGCCATAGTATTCAACACAAAATACGAGGCTAATCTTCTTGAATGGCAGTCAGTCTCAAGTAGAGTAATGTGGGCAAATATGAGAATGGGGAACTGGACAATGAGACTTATTTGTGCCTATGGTCCCACAGAAGGTTCTACGAAGGTAGAAGTGGAGGAATTTTTTGAGGCTTTAGAAAAAGCAACTGACACAATGAAAAAAGAAAAGTTGGTCCTTGTTGGGGATCTAAATAGTAGAGTAGGAAATGATTGTGAGACATACAAAAATATTTTGGGAAAATTTGGAGAAAAGAGCAAAGCTAATAATAATGGCAAATATCTGTTGGATTTCTGCTCAGGACATGGACTGGTTATTACTAACACCATGTTCCAACATAAAAATGTGCACAAATTCACATGGAGAGAAGATGCTAGGAATAAGAAAAGTCTCATTGACTATGTTATTGTTGATAGTGATGTTTTCTCCCTGGTGCAGGACACCAGAGTGTACAGAGGATTTGAAATTGGAAGTGATCACTATTTAGTCTTGAGCAGGATAAAATTGAATTTCATATTGAAAAGAATAACATGTAAGAAAGTTTTAAAGCGAATAAAAGTTGAGCAGCTCTCAGATGTGCACTGTAGACTAAAATACAGAAATATTATTGAAAAGAAAATGAAAGAGTTTGAGAACAGGAATCAAACCTTGCAGATTCAGTGGCAAACTCTAAAGGAAACATTGATTGATTCTGCCAGAGAGGCATGTGGTGAGGTTGTGTGCAAAGATAAAAAAATCAGAACTCCCTGGTGGACACAGGAAGTTAAAGAGGCAGTGAAGGAAAAGAAGAAAGCATATCAAAAGTTCCTGGCAAATAAGTCAGCTTTTACTCTTACAGAATACAGAGACAAATGTAAGAAAGCTAAACAGTGTGTAAAACTAGCTAAACAAAAGTCATGGGAGGACTTTGGCAAGAATATAGAAAATAAATATCAAGAAGGTGGCAAAATATTCTGGAGGTTGTTGAAGAAGCTTAGGAATGGAGGAAAGAGTGCTGTAAAAGGAATTAGAGATGATAAAGGTGAAATGAAAACAGGAGAAAAAGATATCCTTGAAGTATGGAGTAATTACTTTGAAAAACTGCTAAATGAAACAAGCAGTGATGACAGCACAGTGATAAAAAACACTGACCAGGCATGCAGTCAGGAATACATATCCATACTTGAAGTAGAAAAAGCCATCAAAGGCTTGAAATGTGGAAAGGCAGCAGGAGTAGATGATATTCGACCAGAAATGCTGAAGTATGGTGGTATAAGAGTCTTACAGTGGCTGCACTGCATAATTCAGAAAGCCTGGACAGAGGGACGAATTCCCGATGATTGGAGTAGAGCTCTAATAGTACCCATTTATAAAAAGGGAAATAAAACTGAATGTGAGAATTACAGAGGTATTTCCCTACTGAGTGTTCCTGGCAAGATCTATGCAAGTATACTTGAGAAACGGTTGAGAAGAATTGTGGAAGAAAAGCTTGGTGAAGAACAAGCTGGATTCAGGCCAAATAGAGGCTGTCAGGATCAGATCTTCACTTTACGACAAATAGTCGAGAAAGCATGGGAATATAACAAAGATCTGTATTTAAGTTTTGTCGATTTGGAAAAGGCATATGACAAGGTGCCAAGAGAGAAGCTATTCAATACGCTGCAGTTATATGGTGTCAATGGGGCATTATATCAAGCAATACTTAGTCTTTATTTGAGTTGTGAGTCTGCAGTTAGAATTGAAGGAAGTACAGGAAGATGGTTTAATGTTAAATCTGGTGTGAGACAAGGATGTACGTTATCCCCTCTGTTATTCATTATCTATATGGATCACATTATGAAGGAATGTGGTATTAAACCTGATATCAAAATTGGAGATGTTAATGTCAGCTCTTTGCTTTATGCGGATGATGTTATACTTCTAAATAAATCCGCTACAAGTCTTCAAGATTCTCTGACTAAATTGAATAGCTGTTGTAATAGATATGGTATGAAGGTCAGCAATAAAAAGACAAAGACAATGAAAATAGGCAGAATCATTGAAAATGTCAACTGTGTTGTGAATGGAAAACCTGTGGAACAAGTAAAACATTTCAGCTACTTAGGCACAATTTTTACTGAAGATGGTAAACTAAATATAGAAATAGACAACAGAATCAGCAAAGCTGGTATCGTGGGAAGTAAATTGAATAAATTCATATGGAATAAGAAAGAAATTAGTCGGAACACTAAATTAGCTGTATACAAGACTGTGTTCAAACCAATTTTAACTTATGGATCTGAGAGCTGGGTCAGAAGTAAAACACTTGACCAAAGACTAGAGACCGCAGATATGAGAGTCCTGAGAAAGATTAGAGGCGTGAACAGATGGCATCAATGGCAATATCATATTAAAAATGAGGATATTAGGAAAGAACTTGACATTGTCAGCATCCAGGAATGCGTTAGCAGAGCTAATCTCAGATGGTATGGTCACTTAAATAGAATGGGAGAGGAAAGATTAGCAAAACAAGTGTTCTCTGCCAGGTTGGCAGGAAAACGACCCAGAGGAAGACCAAGATATAGGTGGATTGATACGGTACAAAGTGCCTTAGACGATAGAAATATAAGATCTGATAATGTTGGAGTCTTGACAAGTAACAGAATGATTTGGAGGAAAATTGTAGATAGGAAGTTAGTAATGATGTAATTTTTTCATGTAGTACTGTCATATCCTGTACACCCCTTGAGGGTACATGGCAGGAATTTGATGATGATGATGATGAACTTTATAATATTAATCAATGTGACTTTGAAATGTCAATGTTGAAACCTGATAAACATCAGGGAGATAGAGAGGGGGTCTGTTTTATATTTTGTGGAGGATAACCATGAGGAGATTTTGTTGGTAGGACATTACTTTCTATAAGAAATAACCAGAATAAATAGAATGTGAATAATTCAAATATGTCAAAGGGGAAATGTGACTTAATGAGATCATGGATCCATTCAGTTACAATTTGAATTTTTTTTTTTATAAATAATCTAGCTGAGTGCTCTGCAATTGTTGTTATTTGTGCATCTGAAGATGCTGAGTAAAAAGCCAGTGAAATATTGGTAAGTTCAGTAAGTTAATTATATTTTTTTTCTCTTGGTTTGTTTATACTGTAAACACTGTTGTGAATAACCAACAATCCCTAATCCTTTCTGCACAGAGAAGAAATCACTTATAAAGCACATTAGTTAGGTTAATGATAACTAAAATTGTCACAACAACTCAGTCTGCTTGCTTTCCTGAAAAGATGACAGGGCATTAACACCATTCGTGTCTAAGATTCAGATAGAAGTTCTATTCAAGAAAAGCCAAATGTCTTTATACACAGGTGAGCTTAGCATTAATCTGAGAACAGATCGGTAACACCCACAAGGTACCTAAAATAACACTGTCATCACTGTGTTACAGGAAGAATTTTTTGAAATCTAGAACTTCTAAACTTATGGACTGCAGTTCTAAATCAGAACTGCAGTCTGTTCTCTGTACCATATCTGAAAACAAGACTAAAGAATTTGAAAAAATATGAAGCGCTTCCTGACAAATAATGGCAGGAACATGTAGTGGTGAATCTATCTTTGCAGCTGCTCTCAGAAGATGTACTCAACATGCTTAGTTGGGGCCTTATTTTATGGTATTGTTCTGAAACAAAAGTACCGGCTTTGAAAATAATGACCAACATGGGATATAACATCTATGATTTATCACTCATAGTGGATAATAGCATTTGTTTAGATGTGGCCAGTGTTGTGACAAAATCCAAAGCTCCCAAGAGTAATACTCCACCTGAAGAAATATCAACATTAAAAAAAGTTATATAGGAACAAAAAAATTATTAGTAATTATTACTAAACAGATAAAGGAAATGCAGCTGGCATTATAGACTAAACAGATTATAACAGAAAAAGTAATAATCTTCTTAAGGGTTCCTCCACATAGTAGTTTACAGATTGGACCCTGCCAAATTTTAAAAGAAAAATATTTATAAAATATTTAAAAAAAAAAAAAATTCTGTGCCCAAATAAAGCTAAAACATTATCATGTTAAACCACCCTAAATATCTAATCTAATCTAATCCTGTGGCCTCCTCTTTAAGAGGGTTGCAGCTGATGAACGGTCTGCTTCCATGCCCCTATCTCTTGCTTCTGTAAGACTCTTACCCATCCAATCTTTGATGTTGTCTTTCCATTGCAGTCGGGGTTTTCTCTTCCTCTCCTTCTTTCCACCATCCCCCTTCAATACTATTCTGGGAAGCTCTCTAGAAGAGCCCCTCATCAAATCCTGCAAATGCTATTTTTCTTCTTTGGATACTGGCCATATAGTCTCTTTTCATTTTGAATCTTTTAAGAACCTCTTCATTGCTCACTCTTTCAGTCCAGCTGATATGATCCATTTTTCTCAAGCACCACATTTCAAATGCATTCAATTGGTCACTCATCTCCTTGGTGATCATCCAGGACTCGCATCCATATGTCCCCACACTCCAGATCATTTGTCTTGAGGATTCTTACTTTCAACTGTTTGTTCAGATTTCTGTTTCCTAATATGTGGTATATTTGGAAAAATGCTGCTTTTGTGTTTTTAATTCTGTTCTTAATTTCATAATTAGAGCTATTGTTTTCTGTTATCCAACTCCCAAGGTATTCAAAACTTTTTACATTTTTTATTCTTTGTCTGGTCAAAGTGATTTCCTTTCCTTGGAATCTTCATCACTTTTGTCTTCTGAATGTTTATTTTCATTTTATATCTCTCATTTCCAACCCTGTTCAGTCTGTTCAAAATTCTTTTCAAGTCTTCCTCTGTTTCACTAATGTCATCTGCATATCTTATATTATTTATCAGATGCCCATTTATCTTTATTCCATCCCTCAGATCTTCCAAGGCCTTCCTCCTCATCCATTCCCTAAGAAAGGGTGTGGAGTCCCCACTCCTTCTTAAGAAGGAGTGGGGACCCCACACCCTTCTTTACGGAGATCCATTCAGTATCCTCTCCTTCAAATCTGACCCTGGTAACAGTGATAATTTTTTCATCTATTCCTATTTTATACAGAATATCAAATAGAACAGTGATTAACATTATCGAAAGCTTTTTCATAATTCACAAAGCATATATATAAATCTTTATTGCACTTGATCATTCTTTCCCCCAATATCCATAGTGTTGTGATAGCTTCCCTGGTTTCCTTGTTTCTCCTGAAACCAAACTGTGCTTCATTTAATTCCCTCTCTATCGTCTGTTCCATTCTTCTATATATTATGTTGATTAGGACTTTTGCAATGTGGCTAATCAAGTTGATAGTTCTGTGCTTGCTGCAATCCATCGTTCCTGTAGTCTTGGGAATAGGAATAAAAGTAGATCTTACGAAGTCTTTAGGTATTCTGTCATCCTCCGACTTCTATTAAAGATGATGGATAGAAGTTTTATTCCTTCCTTAACCAATGCCTTCAGTAGCTCTCCTTGAATATCATCCACTCGCAGAACTTTCCTACCCTTTATTCTTTTAATGGCTGCTTCGGTTTCCCATTCCTTAATTTTTGGGTTATCATCATTTTCTATCTAATCGCATTCCAGATTATCTTCATCTCCATAAAGTTCTGTTACATACTTCTTCCATCTTATCATTTTTTTCCAACAAAATCTTTCCCCTCTCATCCTTCAAAACACTGCTTTTTTATCCTTCTCTTCTTTCCTGAAATCAAGTCCAAGCCTTCATAGACCTTTCTCATACTCTAAATATATGGATCTCAAAATTCATAAGCCTACCCTTTGTCCAATAGTTGATAACATATATGGCCACCTACAAACCAACCTCCCCTCACAGGCTACTCTTCCTTATTTATTAAAAATTCTCTCCACTTTAAAATATTAATAAAAAAAATCTAATCCTCACAAATTCTGACATTACTTCTCTTCAGTTATCTCTGTCAAAGATATGTTTACTAACGTATCTTTGACAGGGATTCATGATCTCATTAAGTCACATTTCCCCTCTGACATATTTGAATTATTCACATTCACTATTTATTCTGGTTATTTCTTACGAAAAGTAAAAATATACAAGTAGCTTGATGGAACTGCAATGTGTTCCCCTCTTTCCCTTCCCCAACTTCTATATGGAATATTCTGAAAACCTAGCATTCAACACAGCTACATTAAAACGGATAGTTTGGCTATGCTATGTTGATGATGTGTTTGCTGCTATTTAACTTCATCACATAGACACAGGATACATTTTTAGTGCTATTAATAGTCAGAAAATATTACTTATTTACACGAAAACACAAGGTCAGCTCAGCTAGCTGACCTTGTGTTTTCGTGTAAATAAGTAATATTTTCTGACTATTAATAGCACTAAAAAAAAATTACCTATTACCTATTTCATAATCAGCTATCAGCTGATTATGAAATAGGTAATGGAATAAGCAAAGCTAGCATGTTTAAGGAGTCAAATGAATAAATTTATATTGAATAAGTAAGAAATTACTCAAAACACCAAAGTAATATATACAAAAGTGCACAAACCAATTTTAATTCATGAATTTGAGAGCACGAAAACACAAGGTATAGATAATAAATAATACAGGTATCCCTTGATTAACTCCAATAGTTGATTAATTAATCCCTCGATGTTACCGCGTATATCAAAATCGCATTAATCAAATATCGTGATCAATGGAAACAATTGCAATTCGTCCATGATCGATTGCTGTATTAATAATTCGCTTTTAGGAAAGATAAAAAATTAATGCAAAGTAAATGTTTAATAAATGCTAGTACCTACATTAGTTACTGCACTCTTTTTTATCAAAAAAGTTATCAAGAGTCGTTTTAGTTTTTTTCTTATAAGCATATATTCTACGATAACAAGCAAAATGACATTCTAGACCTCAGCAAACAAGCATTCTTAGATTAACATCTGGATCCACATCCATTACTTGCTGCTTAAACGATTCTAAACTGCAAAATATTCCATCCAGTTCTTTGATTATCATCTCCTTTGGAACCTCATCTTCACATTCCAATTTGTTCGGTGTCAAAGTTTGCACTTCTAGTATCTTCAGGACTAAGGCAACTGGTGGTAAAGGTGGACCAAGCTCTCGTCACTACTTGTCTTAGTATCTCCCATGATGCAAAGCACATCTCCTTGCAGGCATGTATAATGCTATTCATTAAGGGAAGGGCCACTACTCAAACTGGTTTTGACCTTTATTGAGGTCTCATCAGCGGGAGCCAGACCCAGAGGTGGTGATGCTAAGGTGGAAGCAATGGAGAACTCATATTTACCTATACGAGTTGCCGAAAGGTGTCTCACCTTATTATTAAATTACTCTGGATTTAGAGAAAGATGTTGAAAGTTTTTTATATTATATTATACTAAGATATTATGCTAAGACAAGGAGATGAGAGCTTGGTTCGCCTTTACCACGAGTTGCCTCAGTCCTGAAGATACTTCAGGCGCAAACTTTGTTTGCTTACACTTGGATAATGGATTAAACTAAATTTATTATAGTCTAACCAAGTGGGAAAAAACTTCCAACGTCTTTCTCTAAATCCAGAGTAATTTAATAATAAGGTAAGACACCTTTTGGCAACTCGTATAGGTAAATATGACTTCTCCATTGCTTCCATCTTAGTACCCCCACTTCTGGGTCTGGCTCCCACTGATGAGACCTCAATAAAGGTTGAAACCGGTCTGAGTAGTGACCCTTCCCTTAATGCATAGCGTTATACATGTCCGCAAGGAGATGTGCTTTGCATTATGGGAGATACTTAGACAAGTAGTGATGAGAGCTTGGTCCACCTTTACCACCAGTTGCCTTAGTCCTGAAGATACTTCAAGTGCAAACTTTGTTTGCTTACACTTGGATAAAGGATTAAACTAAATTTATAATTCTTTAACATATGCATAAGCCAAGGTCTTCACCATGCTTGCTCCCACTAGTCATGAATATTTTCAGTTGCGTGTTTAATGTTAAAATTTTTCCAAAATTCTTGGAGCCTAATCGCATTTTCTCCTGTTGTTGTTTCTACTGATTTTGAGAATGTATTTTTAAGAAAATAGGCTTTGAAAGTTGAAGTGGTTTGTAGCAATGATGGCGTATTTGGTATGGAATGTTGGTAAATTTAAAGGCGAGTTAATTAAATCTCTTGTCACGTATATAAAGGGATTGTCGCAATTAATTTCGTCACGTTAATCAAATCCCGTGTTAAGCAAGGGATACCTGTATTTATTTGACTAGAAGGCCAGATATTTTGGCCTGAAACTTAGACTATTTTTCGTGGCAGTGACAGTTGATTACAAGGTAGAATGCAAACAATGGATTTATTTGAAACAGAACAAGTCATGTGATGTTATATTTACAGCAGTGTAATGTTATAACTGAGACAAGGTTAATCATAATGGAAATAAAAAAAAAAGCACTTATGTTATTCTAAACAGCCATTCCCATATTTTCGAATAGATGGGCAGTCATTCTTTCAAGTTCAGGCAGTGAAGCAAGGCTTCAGCACTCTGTTTAAACAAATGCTCAAATTTGTACCGACCATTCTACATTACCAGTGATGTAGTAAGGATGTTTCAGACCAAAGAATATTGTTGTCTGTGTCTATTCTGTGTTCAGCTAAGCCAGATTTATCAGGTGTCATGTGTTGTCCTTTCTAAGAAGCCATTTAATTTCATATATTGTTTGATGTTTGAGAGTTCTTCCTGTAATTGATGAGAATTTGAACAAATAATGTCAGTATGTTGAAATAAAGAGTTTATAGTTCCTGTCTTTTGGGAAGGAATGATGTGCAAATTGCTGGAGAGTGTAGTGTCCAATGAAAATGGCTTTCAATACCGTGATGTAGTTAAATTGCCTGATGGTGAGCAGACGAGAAAAATGTCTAGAAATGATAATTTGTCTCTTTCGATTTCCATAGTGAATTTAATATGTGGATGCAAAGTATTTATGGTAGATAAAAACATTGGTAAAGTTTCTTTGTTGTGAAGCCGCACAGTAAAAATGTCATCAATATACCGAGCTGAAAAAGGTTGAGGGTGTATGAATGAGAAAAGGATGTGTTCTAGATGCTCTAAAAAAAGTTGGTAGAGCAGGGGAGAGTGGACTTCCTGTGGCAGTTCCTTCCACTTGGCTGTTGAACTTGGTTTGACAAAGTATCCAGAATGTATTACGAAGTCAAATAGTTTACTATATCTTGTGGAAATGTTAGTAGTTGCAAAAAGTGGCTGCAATGTCTCCTTAAGAGGGATTGGTAAATAGGGATTCTATATCAAATTTCTCACCTAAGATCAGTGGATTGTATGGAAACATTTTTTAATTTGTCTATGAAATCCGAAGAATGTTTTTTATAAATGAGCAGGGCTTGCCAATATGAGACTTTAGTAGGTTCGCTAAAAATTTGGCTATGCGGTAAGTAGGAGAATCTATGCTGTCCACAGTTGGAGAGAGTGGGGTGTCTTTCTTATGGATCTTTGGTAAACCATAGAACCCAGGTGTTGTTGCAAAATAAGTGTTTAGTTTTTCTATGGTGTCTGCATCTAGACTTTCAACTTCATCTAGAAGGGAGTGCAATTTCTTAAGTTGCCTGTTTTGTTGTGTTATGGTCCAGTTCCTGGTATGTTGAATGATCGTGTAGTAAAAGAGAAATTTTCCTTTTGTAATTTGCTGAATCCATGACAACTGTAGCTTTTCCCTTGTCTGCTTTGGTGATAATAAGGTGACTGTGTTACATCTTAGGGAATGTAAAGCTTTCATTTCAGCCAGCAAGATGTTAGATGGTGGAGGCTTGTATTTAAGTAGGATGGATGAAACTTCTAAGCAGAGATTGTTAGCATCTTCAATGAAAAGACTAAATAAGTTTTATTCGATGCTAAAATGGAGATCTAAGTAGGGCATCTTTTTAGGCACTATGGCAAAATCATGTCCTTTTGAAAGAATAAGCGTTTCACTTTCAGTTCATGGGCATCCGGTGATGTTAATCCTTTAACTGCTGAGAACGTATTATTATGAGATCAGAAATACGTGCCTGCTTTGCTGAGCCCATATATGTACTTTTGGCACACCTCCCACATTCAGACAATTTTTTAGTATGGAAAGAATCATTGTAAGATATTCAAACTTTGCGGGTAGTTTCCTCCATCTATTGCCAACCAATTGAAGTTTATTTGACTTGGGTTTCTGTCCTTGTATGACATCTAAAGAGAAAAATTTGAACTAGTGCAACTAATCATATGCAGCATGATGCATAAACCATGCGACTGCAGGGATTTCAGGGATGTCACAATATGGCGTTTGATCTGATGATCAAACTGATGAATTGTTAACAACAAATGAGTCGGGAGAAGAATTGTCCGAGTTAAGTGAATTGTGTACTTCAGATGAAGAAGATCCTGGTGATGTAAGTGTTGCAAGCGAGCAAGATAGTGACAAAAGTCTCGATACAAACATGCGTAAGCGGATGCGTACTGAAGATATATTGTTCAAGTGGCATGATGATGCATTTACTAAAAGTGTATATGAATTTGATAGCAGTAATTCAGGAATAATCACAGGTAATATCATTGATGATTTTTCAGCTTTAGATATTTATGAACAGTTTTTTACCATAGAACTAATGACAACAATAGCTGACAAAACAAACAAGTTTCATACCTTCACCACAAATAATGGACCATCTACACCATCTTCACGACTAAAGCAGTGGAAAAACACCACCCGTCAAGAACTTTACATTTTTCTAGCTATTACAAAAAACTATTTTTCCACCTGGATATGACCATACTAAATTCACACTGTCTCTATAATGTAAAATTTGGAAAAAACACAAACTTAGCAGACTACCAACTCACGCTTATCAGGGAAATAATTCAAAAGTACCATATCCCTAAAACAACAGGGAGGTTGAAAGGACGTCCATCACCTGGAGATCAATCACTGTGTCTCAAAGAAAGGCATTTCCCTTCTCTTGTACCTTCTACTGAGAAGAAGAGGAATGCAGCTCGAGTTTGTTGTGTCTGTTCTAATACCACTCTTGAGCAGAAGTGTCATGAGAGCCAGTATATGTGCACCAAATGTGACGTTGGACTCTGTGTACAGCCATGTTTTGAAAAATATCATTCCATGATAAATTTTTAGGATTTTCATACCCTGGCACTTGGTAGGTTTAGTAATAACTGTGTTGTAAATAATAGTGCTCTTTATATATTTTGATTAATTTCTACATAAATTAATGTGTGTAATTTGCATAATCAAGTGGACCTCCCCTTGATTATGCAAATTTTATAAAACACTATTATTGCAATTTTTGTGAGTGAACAAGTGTATATCAAGAATGTATGATGCTGTCTGGACTTCTTACTTCAGTAAGAATTTGAATTGATTTTATTTATAAATTTTTTGCAAAATTAATTCAGCGCATGGGACAATGTCAGTAGAATATAAAATCAGCAATTAAAGGGTTAAATACCCAATTACCTGCAACTGAGTGAGGAGTGATTTGATTAGCAACAGGGCCACTGAATTTGCAATTTAGATGTTGGTTCATCATCATCATCAAATTCCTGCCATGTACCCTCAAGGGGTGTACAGGATATGATAGTACTACATGAAAAAAATTACATCATTATTAATTTCCTATCTACAATTTTCCTCCAAATCAGTCTGTTACTTTTCAACACTCCAATATTATCAGATCTTATATTTCTATCGTCTAAAGCACTTTGTACCGTATCAATCCACCTATATCTTGGTCTTCCTCTCGGTCGTTTTCCTGCCAACCTGGCAGAGAACACTTGTTTTGCTAATCGTTCCTCGCTCATTCTGTTTAAGTGACCATACCACCTGAGATTAGCTCTGCTAACGCATTCCTGGATGCTGACAATGTCAAGTTCTTTCCTAATATCCTCATTTTTAATATGATATTGCCATTGATGCCATCTGTTCATGCCTCGAATCTTTCTCAGGTGTCTCATATCTGAAGCCTCTAGTCTTTGGTCAAGTGTTTTACTTCTGACCAGCTCTCAGATCCATAAGTTAAAACTGGTTTGAACACTGTCTTGTATACAGCTAATTTAGTGTTCCGACTAATTTCTCTCTTATTCCATATAAATTTATTCAATTGCCTTCCCACCATACCAGCTTTGCTGATTCTGTTGTCTATTTCTATATTTAATTTACCATCTTCAGTAAAAATCGTGCCTAAATAGCTGAAATGTTTTACTTGTTCCACAGGTTCTCCATTCACAACACAGTCGACATTTTCAATGATTCTGCCTATTTTCGTTGTCTTTGTCTTTTTATTGCTGACCTTCATACCATATCTATTACAAGAGCTATTCAGTTTAGTCAGAGAATCTTGCAGACTTGTAGCAGATTTATTTAGAAGTATAACATCATCTGCATAAAGCAAAGAGCTGACATTAACATCTCCAATTTTGATATCATTTTTAATACCACTTTCCTTCATAATGTGATCCATATAGATAATGAATAACAGAGGGGATAATGTACATCCTTGTCTCACACCAGATTTAACATTAAACCATCTTCTTGTACTTCCTTCAATTCTAACTGCTGACTTACAACTCAAATAAAGAATAAGTATTGCTTGATATAATGTCCCATTGACACCATATAACTGCAGCGTATTGAATAGCTTCTCTCTTGGCACCTTGTCATATGCCTTTTCCAGATCGACAAAACTTAAATACAGATCTTTGTTATATTACCATGCTTTCTCGACTATTTGTCGTAAAGTGAAGATCTGATCCTGACAGCCTCTATTTGGCCTGAATCCAGTTTGTTCTTCACCAAGCTTTTCTTCCACAATTCTTCTCAACCGTTTCTCAAGTATACTTGCATAGATCTTGCCAGGAACACTCAGTAGGGAAATACCTCTGTAATTCTCACATTCAGTTTTATAACCCTTTTTATATATGGGTACTATGAGAGCTCTACTCCAATCATCGGAAATTCGTCCCTCTGTCCAGGCTTTCTGACCTATGCAGTGCAGCCACTGTAAGACTCTTATAAAAACCATACTTCAGCATTTCTGGTCGAATATCATCTACTCCTGCTGCCTTTCCACATTTCAAGCCTTTGATGGCTTTTTCTTCAAGTATGGATATGTATTCCTGACTGCATGCCCTGTCAGTGTTTTTTACCAGTGTGCTGTCATCACCGCTTGTTTCATTTAGCAGTTTTTCAAAGTAATTACTCCATACTTCAAGGATATCTTTTTCTCCCGTTTTCATGTCACCTTTATTATCTCTAACTCCTTTTACAGCAATCTTTCCTTTCCTAAGCTTCTTCAACGACCTCCAGAATATTTTGCCACCTTCTTGATATTTATTTTCTATATTCTTGCCAAAGTCCTCCCATGACTTTTGTTTAGCTAGTTTTACACAGTGTTTAGCATTCTTGCATTTGTCTCTATATTCTCTAAGAGCACAAGCTGACTTATTTGACAGGAACTTTTGGTATGCTTTCTTCTTTTCCTTCACTGCCTCTTTAACCTCCTGTGTCCACCAGGGAGTTCTGATTTTTTTATCCTTACAAACAACCTCACCACATGCCTCTCTGGCAGAATCAATCAATGTTTCTTCAGAGTTTGCCACTGAATCTCCAAGGTTTGATTCCTGTTCTCAAACTCTTTCATTTTTCCTTCAATAATCTTTGTGTATTTTAGTCTACAGCTCACATCTGAGAGCTGCTCAACTTTTATTCACTTTAAAACTTTCTTACATGTTATTCTTTTCAATATGAAATTCAATTTTATCCTGCTCAAGACTAAATAGTGATCACTTCCAATTTCAAATCCTCTGTACATTCTGGTGTCCTGCACCAGGGAGAAAACATCACTATCAACAATAACATAGTCAATGAGACTTTTCTTATTCCTAGCATCTTCTCTCCATGTGAATTTGTGCACATTTTTATGTTGGAACATGGTGTTAGCAATAACCAGTCCATGTCCTGAGCAGAAATCCAACAAATATTTGCCATTATTATTAGCTTTGCTCTTTTCTCCAAATTTTCCCAAAATATTTTTGTATGTCTCACAATCATTTCCTACTCTGCTATTTAGATCCCCAACAAGGACCAACTTTTCATTTTTCATTGTGTCAGTTGATTTTCCTAAAGCCTCAAAAAATTCCTCCACTTCTACCTTAGTAGAACCTTCTGTGGGACCATAGGCACAAATAAGTCTCATTGTCCAGTTCCCCATTCTCATATTTGCCCACATTACTCTACTTGAGACTGACTGCCATTCAAGAAGATTAGCCTCGTATTTTGTTGAATACTATGGCTATTCTTTCTTTTCCTTGATTGTCATTGCCTGAATATAACATTTTGTATTTATTGCTCAGAAAGATGTCACCAGTTTTGGTCTTTTTTGTTTCAGTCACCCTTATTATGTCGATCTGGTACTTATCTAATTCCTCAGCTAGCTCCATTTCTTTGCCATTCAGGCTTCTTACGTTGATAGTAACCATCTTTAACTCTGGTGATGTTGAGTTGGGGTTTATGATGTTGGTTATGTTTATTAAATGGACATTGTAGAGAGAATGTTTAAACACTATTTGCAATTACAGGAAGAATTCTCAAATATCAAACAATACATGAAATTAGATCTTCTCAGAAAGGACTACACAACATCTGTTTGACTACAATCCTAACCAAACAACAAGGAAACACTACTTTGAATTCCAATCCCATACATTTCAGGCATTTCAAAACCGGTTTCCAGAATTCTGAAGAAATACAATTTAGGGGCTACTTTTACACTTATCAATAAACTATCAACTTGTTTCCCCTCTTCAAAAGATTCACATGCTCACCGATGTTTCTCTGTTGTATACCAAGTTCTTTGTGACTGTCATCTATCCTACTTTGGACAAAATGGATGCTCAATAACAAAGAGAATACAAGAACATCAATTGTATATTTGCCACTGGAAATCTGGCTTACTAAAACACACTTACTACATCACTATCAGTACAAATTTGAGCATTTGTTTAAAGAGAGTGCCGAAGCCTTGCTTAACTACCTATCTTTATCAAAAATATGGGAATATCTGATCTGCCTGTGTGATATCCTGTCGGTACTTGGTTTGCATGTATGGCCAGTCTTAGTTCTTGCATGTTGTTAGCATTCTCTATAGCTGATGTAAAAGTTTGTGTAATATATATATATATATATATATATATATATATATTGTTATGCAGAGAAGGACTGTGGCTTCCAGGGGATTGAACACCCACCCTACAGTCCAGATCTAGTAGCATCCAGTGACTATTAACTCTTCTTTAAACTGAAGAAAGACTTTCGAAGAAGAAAATTTGCAGATGACAATGAGGTGAAAGATGCTGTTTTAGGCCATTTTGCAGACAAAAGTACAGACTATTTTTTCAAGGGCATGGAAATGTTAATTCAAAAATGTGAAAATTGTGTTGAAGTAAAAGGAGATTATGTTGAAAAGTGACACAGTTGTTTTCTTTCTATCACCTCTAAAAGTTAGTCAGGCTGGAGACTTATGGAAACACCCTCATACATTACTTAAATGGGTTGGTTTGTTCCCCAAGGGATGTACATACAAATATCGAGTCAGAATTCTGTATGCACTACAGTATAATTACTGTAATGCTTTATTTACAAAAACATCAAAACATAGGCAATTATTGCAATCAGTAGTTCCTTCTCCCTTAATCTAGGAATATAGAATTGCGCTTTCATATAGTTTTTACTGTGAGCTATATTTTCTGCAGCTCTTTTTTATTTTAATAAAATGTTGCTTTGAGAATGTGTATTGGAATTATCAATCAGTTCTTTGAACTTGCAATTATTTTATATACTGGTGATGAATATTACTGTTTACATAATGGTGAGTTTTCATTCTTATTTCTTATCTCCAATCATCAAAAAGAAATCAAAGATTATACAGAAAATTACTGTTGATGTTCCTTTCATAAAATAATCAGATACTTTTTTACATCATTTAAGGAACAAATTTCAAAATCCTATAGTATAAAATTTATCATATATTTAAATCTCAAATAAAGGCTCTAAATACATCACCACACATTTTTAAAAGTGTAAACTTTGCGTAAAGCTTCACAATTCTTTATTTCACCTTTTTACTTCAGGTAATTTCCAAAAACAAAATAAACCTTGCTAATCATTTAGGTTTAGCCAGGCTTTTCTTGGAAATAAACTTCAAGATTAAAGTATTTGCTTTCTTGGGATTAAAGAATAGAAGGAATTGCTGTGAGGTCATCAAAAATTCTTAGAAAAAATTTCCATTGCCTAAAGCTTTGCTTTGTGGCTGTGTAGTGCATTGCAGTAGTTTGAGGGAAATGGTCACTATACTATTTATTCACAAATCCTTCCTCTCTTTTTTACTGAAGTTCTTCGTAAATGTTCACATAACTGGAATTTATAGTAATGTGCTTTGTTCTCTGTCATAGTCATTTATTGCATTAATCGTAATTCCACAAAACACTCATAGATTGAATATTTATCTATCTGTAACAAATCTGTTTGTATTCATTCTTATTCTTTTCCTTAGACATAAATGGTCATGCAAATAATTCATATCTGATTAATGCAGGTTGAAATATAATTACCTACCAACATACCGACGAATTATAGAAATTCTTAGTTACTTGTATATCCTGAAAACAATAAATCTTATCCCATCCACGTAATTAAGGTTTTTTCACAAAATGAACATAACAATTTGTTGCATCCCACCCCATAGGTGAGTATGCATCTCTAGTTTATATAGTGCCTAGCACAAACATATTGACAGTATTCCTGAGCTTTTTTTTTTTTGAAAATTTATTTTTCACTTGGTTAGAGTATAATAAAATTAGTTTAATCCTTTATCCAAGTGTGAGCAAACAAAGTTTGCGCCTGAAAGTATCTTCAGGACTGGGATAAGGTGGTACAACACCAGGACAACTCATTGCAGTCCTAAAGATACTTTCAGGCGCAAACTTTGTTTGCTCACACTTGGATAAAGGATTAAACTAATTTTATTATAGTGTTCCTGAGCCTTTATCTGATTATATTGACAGTGTTCCTGAGCCTTTATCTAATTATTATAATATGTAGGGCAGTTATCAGAAAAATAGAGCAATTTCTTTATTATTATTTCGATTATTAATTGATTTTTGTTTAATATTATTGTGTGCCTAAATATTATGTTATGCACATACATATACAGTGGTTTCCATAAATTAAGGAACAAAGAGCGAAATCAATAACTCAAAAAAAACTGTATAATGATTTTTTATGCAATTTGGTGAAGAGCAGTATGATATGAGATCTAAAAGAAGCACCCACATAAATTGCAAATAAACATTTTTATTCAGTAACGAATGGGTTTATGAAGACTATGGTCAAAAATGAGAGTCAAAGTGACTCTGCGGTTGCTCCTCACGGCAGTGCAGGGCTCACATCAATGTTTCATACTATTTATAATGTATCCAGGAGCTCAGTTGGTAATGACAACCACTGCTCCTGAAAAGCCCTCCTAAATCCCTTGGAGAAGTGGGTAGAGATCTGCAACATGTCTGCCTAGAGCATCCCAGACATGGCAGTAGGATTAAAATCTGGAAACCTTGTTGACCAGTCCATATATACAGTAATCTCTTGAATCTCTTCTTGAAGATACTAGTCTACTAGCATTGCTCAATGAGGATGAACATTATCATCTTGTAGGATGTCTTCACTATTCCACTTGCATATGGATGAGTATATGCAACTAACAGAGATGGGTACAGATCCCATCTCTGTTAGTTGCATTATTCATTGTTCTGCTAGGAAGTACGTACAGGTTGGTGCATTCACCAAAAAGATGCTTCCCCCAAACGATCATTTTGGGGACTTTCCCGAACATCAACTGCAGTGACTGTCCACCAAGTAAGGTGTGGTTGCATAGACATCTGCTCCATGGAATTGCCTCTGTTTCAGGGATTGATGACAATCTGCACTAGCCCCCCCCCCTCCAGCTAGGAAGTACCAACTTCTGATTATATCATTTATTCTGATATCTCATTTCAGAGTCCAAATGTCAACAATGGTATCCTGGACATTACAAGAAATGAGCACAGTATCGAAATAGACATATTGGCTCCAGTGTCATCCAGGTCAACAAGTTTGCATCCATAGATAAGGCAATGTTTGAAAAGTCCACTACAGTCTCCAAATCATTTGTCACCTTAAAAATGAACAAACACAACCAAACAAGAACATCGAAGGATTTATTAAATAATATCCTTACTAAGCACAAAATAGATACTGTTGCTCTACAAGAAACTCCACAACCCACAGTGAAATATCATCATTCCTGGTTACATTCTCACTGATAAACCTGATGAAAGACATGGCCTGGTAGTCTATGCAAAAGCAGATCTGGAAAGAATCTCTGGACCATCTACAAAGTGACTTTTTCATTGGTGTCAAGCTACACAACTTCTCAGTCTACAATATATATTATATATATATATAAAACCTCCTCCACTCAACTGCCAAGCTCTGCACTTTCTCAGTCAGCCCATCCTGGCATCATCTTTGGGGGAGTTCAACTCACATGGTACATTGGGGGATACAATAATGATGGCAACCCAGGCTTGCAACTGACAGACTGATATAACAAACAAGCTCCACCACCTCTATGACTGCGGGCAATCCTTAACCTTGAAATCTGGAAGATGGGGGATCGGAGACACCCCTGAACTCTGCTTTATCCCCTCCCACTGATATGGAAGGAACTTCTCTCAGCACAGATCCTGCCTAATTACTGCAGGAATTAGAATCCCAAGAGTAAACAGCTTCCCAATACCCTAATGGAATCGGAGGAAAGCAAACTGGCCAAAATTTGCTGAATTCATTGAAAAACAATACCAACATAATTCCATTTACAGTTAATAACTATGAAAGATCCATTAAATGTCTTATGTCATCTGGCAAGAACACATCCCAAGGGGATTCAGAAAAATCTATACACCATGCTGGCCAACTGAAAGTAGTATTCCTCTAGCAGAGTATCAACAACAGAACCATCCAGACACTACTTATGTCCTATTAAGGTCCTTGGATGATGGTAGAAGAGTTCACTAGCATAAAGAAATGAACAATCTCAACTTTACCAGATCAAGTCACAAGGATTGGTCATTGCTCTGTCTATTGGGAGGCACCATCACTGAATAGAACTAAAAGAAAAGTAAACCCTAATAGTATTGCAAAAATCTTAGCGCACACAAACAAATCAACAAAAAACTCCCAGATACCAAAAAAAAAAAAGTAATAAACCATCTATACAGAAATGTTTTCTTATGTCCTATATCTACAGCAAACTAGTTACTCCAGATGAAACTGATGTGAACCTCAAACTAACTAAAACGGGTAAAATTCATGGCATCTTTCTTAACTATCTAATTTTTTCTCCTCAATAATAAATTATGAATGACTCCTAAAACCAAATAAGTCAACTGGTGACCTTAATAACTACTGCCCTATATTATTGCTCTGCTCTCCTTACAAACTGTTTGAAAGGATTATCCTCTCTAGGATTTCTCCAAAAATAGAAGCCATATTATCCAGCAAACAGGATGGTGTTAATTGAATGAGATATGTTTATATAGAGAATAGAGGATATTATCATAATATTAATCCTATCGGCTGCACCATTGTTTAAATATAGTATTTTTAATTATTTAATATTATCCTGTCTATAGAAATGATGATCTCTGTTGAACAATTATTTTTAATTTATTTCCGAGTATACCTATATGTTATATGCAGAGTGGTTCACTCCAATTGGTGCAGTGACCTCCCTTTTTACTATTTCTTTCAGAATCCAAAAAAATCACTAACTCAAGACAAAAATACAAAATAAACACATTTAATAAAACAAACACACAAAATAAACACATTTAATGAAACAAAAACAATATATATACACTTCAAACAAATATTACATAACTAACTAACTACAAATTTAATTGGATCCAAGGCCTTTTAAAAATAAACTTACACTTAAGACTAGACTAAACACTTTGCATAATGACAAAATGTTCATAGCCAGTTTCTCTCTCTGTCAAGGCCCTTTTCTGAAGATTATATGACTATTCTTCATTTTCACAGGATTCTTTCTCATCACTTATGTAGCGCACATTAATTCTTCCTGATTTAATTCCGTCTTCTTTTTAGTAGAAATAACAGATTCGGCATCCTTAATACAGATTAAACTTTCTAATCAGAGTTTTTTCGAACATTCCTTTAGAATGTAAATAGCAACTTCTTCTTTTATTCACTAATGTTTATTGACAGTCTTAACTCTTCCACTTTAAAAAATGTATAGTTCTACGATTCCCTTTTTGGAACCTACTGGAACTCCAATATTCCTTTTAAAACGCCTATAACAATATTTCCCTTTTATTTATAAATACTTATTCCACTTTGAACTTAATAGTTCCACGATTCCTTTTTCGGAATTTACTATTAAATTTCCTCCGACTGTCACATAAAAGACTTAAGTTCCTTCTAATCTAAATATCTGCTGGCCTGTGTTCTAAATTCTTGCAGAACGCTCTTCTTGTTTCCTCTCCCATTGCTTTGATACCGAACTTGTCAGCTGTCAATCACACATCAAACTTCTCGGCGAGCATGTGCACTCCATGAAAGTGGCAAGTGAGAAACTACCGATAGGTATAATGGCTGGCACGTTGTCTCTGTTAGCGACAAGAGAATGTCTTCATAAAACACAACTTTTGCTAATTTTAAACTACAATAAAATTCCTGTAAGTAATACAAATATCAAATCCAGTAAGTACATAAATTTTTTAAATGCTTTACATGTCACTTTGACAAAACAATTTCAATAACGGGCACATCACAAGTGCCGACAATGCGTATTATGAAACCAAAACTAATAAACATACTAACATAAACAATACGTAAAAATATTCAGAATTTTAAATTATGATTATTTTTACATAATAAATGATGAATGATTCCTAAAACCCAATAAGTCAACCGGTGACCTTAATAACTACTGCCCTATATCATTGCTCTGCTCTCCTTACAAACTGTTTGAAAGGATTATCCTCTCTAGGATTTCTCCAAAAATAGAAGCCATATTACCCAGCAAACAGGATGGGTTTAGTCCTGGAGAAGCCTGTTACCAGCTCCTAGCTCTCACAACTGACATAGAAACTGGGTACCAAAAGTGTTTAAAAAGATTTGCTGTCTTTGTAGATGTAACATCAGTTTATGACACCATATTTGAAAAAAGATATACCGTATAAAATAGCCAAAATAATCAATTGTCAAACAACTTTAAAATTACTTGAACAGTTGCTTTCCAATAGGAAGATAGAGGTTCATATGAATTCACAAAAAAGCAAAACATTTAATCTGCAGGACTTGTCCTCATCCCAGCTCTTTTCAACCTGTACACAAGAGACATCCCTCCAAGAGCTAATCAAAAGTTTCTCTATGCTGGTGACAGCAATCTGCAACTAAGACAGTATCCTCTGAGGTCTCAAGGAAACACTGAACAAAGATCTGAGCGCACTACAAAATTACTTTGAAAGCTGGGGATTATCTCCTAATCCCAACAAAGCTGTTGCTTTAAATATCTACCTAAATAACCATGAGGCTCATAGAAAACTAAAAATAAACTTCTGCAACAGGACTATAAAAGATAACCCTTGTTATCTGGCATCTCACTTGATCATAGTCTTACATACCAAAAACATTTGGAAAAAACAAAGTTAAAGGTATTTGCCAGGAACAACAACATCAAGTTCATGGATGCAACTTGGGGCTGTAATGTCTCGACTCTTAGAATAGCAGCCCTGGTTCTGGTTTTCCAAGTGGCAGAGTATTGTGTGCTAGTTCAGAGCCAAAGTCACTACACGAATCTCATGGATATACAGCTCACATAAACAATGAGAACCATCTCTAGTACCTTAAGATTCTCTCCCCCTCCCACTGATGTTCTACATCACTCCTCCATGCTTCAGAAGAGAAGCTTCCATCAACAAAATAAAATTAGAAATAACATTTACCTTCCTATACATCAAGATATCACTCCATCTCGTCACCTTACCTCCAAATCTCCCACATGGCTTGTGAAAATACCAGATGATAGTCCCCAGGAATGGTGAAGAAGACTCAGAAATGAACTACAAACTATAAACAATTGCCTGATTACAGATCCAACTATCAGACCTCTAGGATTCAATCTACCTTGACACCTCTGGAGCCAGCTAAACAGATTTAGGACCAGACAATGCTACTGTGCCCACTTATTACATCTGTGGGGAATTTCACAGTTACCCTTTTGTCTGTGTGTGTGCAATGCAGACCATGCATCATATCACTGATGACTGCCTCACACACACCTTTCCTGGAGGCCTCAGGAACTTGTATTTACTCCCAGATGGTGCCATAGATTGTTAACTGTCAATCTGTATATAGTTTTGCTCATTAATTTTTTGTATTTTTACCCATACTCTAAATAAATCAAGTCTCCCTTTAACAGATATTAGAGGAATGATAATGTGTTCCTAGTTCTCTCCAGGAAGAAGAGAACTGGGAACATATTGTTTTCTAGAGCAAACTAGGACTTGTCTATAAACAGTACCAACCCCTCATTGGTCTTGAATCCAGTTGACATGGAACCTGGCCCATTTCAAACCTTCTCTAATGTGGCATGGGGATAGGGTACTCAGTCTACCAGTTGCCTAGCATACAGACCACCTTTTTGAAGCCTTTTATGCACAAGGGAAGCAGATAGCTGACGTGAGGTCAGATCATAGCTGTTTCAGGATAGCACTCCTGAAACAGCTATGATCTGACTCGAAGAGCAGATAATTGGAGATATCGGTCAGCACTATAGTTGTAGCCCATGGCCTTCATTGTGTTTCCTGGATGCTGTTTGCGATTGGAATTGGTTTCACAGTGTGTGAACCACAACAACGCACATGCAACCATCTGACTACTTCTGTCTGACTTTGGTCTACTTAAATTCATCAGTTAAATGATGTCTTGCAACCTTATCCAAGAATTTTGCTATTATAAAATGTCTTGTTCTCACTCAAGACACAAAATGGACCAGTCCAAAATGCCTGCTTTTATGCTGTGGCTTATTTACATATATACTGCTGACAGTGCTACTCATTTGTAATATGATAACCAGACTCAGCATCACTTTACAGTACCTGACTTGGATGTTTTCCTCCCCCTCCCCCCCAAAGTCATCACAATTTTTCCCTTTGTTTCTTAATTTATGGAAACCAGTGTATATATTTCGTTCTACTAATAAAATATTTCTGTTTAAATGTGGATTCTCTCGCTGTTGTATTACTTCTGCAAAATTGTGTACTTTTTTTTTATTTCTACAAAAAATTAACTTTTATAATTGTATATTGATGCATATTTTTCAAACTGGAATTGTATTAATTTTGTGTTTTATGCCACTTACATTTTTTTCGTATTATATTATTATTATTATTATTAAGAGAGACCTCCACGGAGTCAGACTCATCAAGGGAGGCCACATACTACACACACCAGCTATCATACTTATTCTTGAATTCATTCACACTGCTAGCCCTCTCGTCCTTTCCCTACCCTCCATCAATTGAAATCCTGTATGACCCTTTCAGAAGTTTGTAAGTCTTAATCATATTATCCCCTCTTTCTCCTGTTTGCTAGTGTCTGCAGTCTACAAATTTTCAATCTGTCTTCATAATCAGTATTCCAAAATCCTGATATCATTTTTAACACTCTCCTTTGTACTCTCTCCAGTATATATCAGAATCACAACGGAAACCAGGAGACCAGACTTGTGCACAATAGTCCAAGTGAGGTCTTATCAAGGCTTTGTAAAGAGGCAAAATAACATCCTTATATTTACATGTGAACGTTCGTTTCAGCATTGCAATTATCTTTTGAGTTGTATTTCCAATCTTTGCTACATGGCCCCTAAACTTTAACTTCCTATCTATTAACACTCCCAAGATCTCAATATACTCAACAAACTCAATATACTCCTCAGTTGGGTCATAATTTCCTGCTTTGTAGTTCAGCATGTAACCTTTTCTGAATGGAACATTCATAAACTTAGTCACTTCCCAAGTGAGTACCTCCCGTGCGGTACTCACTTGGGAAGCAACTGGAGGTGGAATAGTTACGTCTTTAACTGAAATGCTCTCTGACACTATAATCAAATTTAACACTCTTTGCCCTCAAGTTCCTTCTGTCACGTGCTGCTCGAGGAAGTTGTCCTGCAACAGCTCAATAAATGCATTTTCATTCTTCTCATGAGATTCTACTGCTACCCAATCAATATTTGGATAATTAAAGTCTCCCATTATGATTACGCTTTTCGTGCTCACCTTTTCTATTTGGTGATGCATTTCTTCATCAACAACCGATCCATCAGGTAACAACACCCCACTATCTAATTTGTCTTGTTAGATTCCACCTCACACCAGATAGCTTCAGACTCACTGCCACATGAAATATTGTTAGTAGTATTACTACATTCATAGATCTCAACTCTAACTGGATTTAAGTCATCCAATATCATTACTAGCATGCCCCCTCCTCTCCTATCCACTCTATCCTTCCTAAAAATACTGTACCCATGTCATTTGATACCAGTTAGTAGGTCTGATTCTGATAGCCAGGTCTCACTAATTCCTACAATCTGAGGTTGCAACATATTGACGAAGGCAACAAACTCTATCCCTTTTGTTTCTTGATGCATTTCAAGAAACAAAGGGATAGAGTTTGTTGCCTCCTAGCATTCGTGTAATGACATAATAATCTACCTGCATGTACTTTTGTATAATCTTGTTTGCAGTCTGCCTGACACAGTTGGACATCTTGTAGATCTCTATTCTTCTGTAATGCTAAGCATATGTAGACATCTTTGCACACATATGATGGGGGTCCGAACCGGGCAAACACAAACCTGAAATCGTTCTCGCCTCATCAACATTTCCATGACAAAGCCCATTTCTATCATTAACACAGTTATATACCATTATCACTCTTACTCTCACATTCACACCATTCCTCCCTTTATAATTTAGTTTTCCTGACTCTGTGTTAGTTCTCATACCAGTTATTAGTTTTTCCAGACTCCTGATACCAAACGCATTCAGGTGTAGGTCATCCTTATACAAATCCAATCTTCCCTCAAACTCACTCCACACATCCAAAAATTGCATCCATTCCTTCTATATAGCCTATGCATCGAATCATTTGCCATCATAGCCCTTCTTTTTAATTCATTCTTATCATAGCGAAGTAAAATACTAACGATGTTTACTTTCTCACTCTTCACTCTCACCTCTTCCAGTAACTCTCTCATACTGAACTTATTGCCAGTTATATATTTTTTCGTACCTACTATAATTACGATTTCGTTTACTTTTCTTTTCCGTTTTTAAATTACTTGTGTTATACACAAATTCGACTTACGCGCTTTTATGATGGATTAATACCCACCTACTGCGTAACTTCAGGGTTTACTGTATTACCTTTCTTGCCCTTTTTTTTTGGTGCCATTTTAAATGTATGGGTGTGTGTGTTATGTTCCATCTAGTCGTTTTCGACTCCATGAACATGCACTCTCCATTCAGATCTGTCCCTGAGCATGTCTTTCAGAACCTCCAAGCACATTCCAGTTGCTTCTTTAACTCCATCCACCCATCTAATTCTTGGTCTTCCTTTTCTCCTGCTTCCATCAACTTTAGCAATCATCATCTTCTCCAGACTGTCATTTGCTTCCATAACATGTCCAAAGTATGACAATTTTTGCTTGATGATCATTGCTTCGAGCAAGCAATCTGGCTCTATTCTGTCTATCACTGATTTATTGGTTTGCTTTGCAGTCCATGGTATTCTTAGTAAGCATCTCCAAATCCATAATTCAAATGCATCTATCTTCCTTCTTTCACTCTTTCTCAGGGTCCAACTTTCACATCCATATAGTACCACAGAAATACCATTGCTTTCACGATTCTGATTTTTGTTGCGAGACTAATATCTTTAAAGATCTTGCTTAAATTTGTCATTGCTTTCTTTCAGAGTAGTAATCTTCTAACTACAATAACCATCTTTATCAATTTGGGATCCTAGGAGCACAAAATTGTTAACTGCTTCCATTTTCTCCCCATCTATTTCAAAACCCTTGAAACGTATACTAAATATTAAAATATCTTAATAAAAATATATGATAAAATACTAAATACATTATAAAACACTAAAATCTACACTAGTATACTACAAAACACTAATTTTCTAAGGGAAAACAATAAAAACAGACAAAAATCATCAACTTTACAGGAGTATATGCTCTATAACTTGAATTACACCATAGTTTCTCATTATAATTTAAACATTGACTTGTCACAATTATAACTTTAGTTGTGAATGCACCATTAAAATCAATAACAAAAATCCACAAAGAGTATCTGGTCTCTGAGGACAGTTAGCAGTTCATGTGGCTGTCACTTCTGAAATAAATCCTTAAAAATCACTTATATGAAATACACAGTATCAAACATAAAGATAAATGAAGTTTATCTTTTAAGTATGTATTGTAATACCTAAGGATAAACTCAAGTTAACTAAATCTTTGTCAACCTATGGTGAGTAAACCAATGCATGATGGATTAATAACCCTTTATGGATAGGATTGTCATCATGAAATTCTTGATATGTATCCTCAAAGGGATGTACAGGATACTATAATAATACATGAAAAGTTTACATTATCGCTAACTTCCTATCAATAATTTTTCTTGGAGGATGGCACATGACTAGAATGACTTGCCTTTGGATGTTATGAACGATGATGGTGTGAATAATTTCAAGCTAAGATATTATATGGTCTCTTAATGAGTCCCTCATTTCTTGGATATCTCTTGTAGTAATGATAATTTATAATCAGTTTTAATTATTGATATTACTTTTTTTATGATACAGAATTTGTTTATCCACAATAATTTAGTGAGATTGGTTCTTTATTTTGCGGAAACAGAATATTCCATGATTTTCTATAGTGGTCTTCTTAAAAGGAATCAGATAATTAAAAATGCTAGATATGCAGTTATGGTTACTAATTTATTTTTTTTAAAAAATGCCCAATTGCAGAAGCCGTGCTCCACCATCAAGTTTGCAGCTTTTGCCAGTCGAAAATTTTAGTACCCCTGATAGCAAGCATTTTTCTTGGGCTAATAGTGAACTCTCAGTGAGTAAATATTTAATAAGATTTTTATTCTAGATATATAAATATTTATGCTTATTATGATTTGTAAATTATTGTATTTGTAAAAAAAATATGTATTGACCTTGTTTAAGAACTTCCTATTTTTATAAATCCTATTTTAATGAAAATTTAAATAATAGCAATTTTATGAGTTATAAAACTTTTTTTTTCCATCTCCTTTTATGCATTGATATATTCTTCTCCTTTGTCTTAAAATTTTCTTTGTGGCTTTCAGTTTAATTACTTAATGCTTTATACGAAATGTAATTGCGTTCATTCATTTTTCACTTAAACATATTCTACTTTGCATTTTTCCACTGCTTTAGGTGAAAAGATTAACTGCCCTTCACACTTTTTGGAAATTAGTAAGTAGCTGGTCTCTACCCATACTTATCGCTGACAGTTGAATTCAAAGCATTAAAGATTTTGAAGGCTTCTGTAATACCTAAGGATAAACCCAAGTTAATTAACCCTTTGTCAACCCATGTCAACTATACAATAGGCAGTTACTGTCATCTTGTTGTTCCTAAACTATGACTAGTGTTATTCCACAAAATAATGAGAGTTCTTCTGTTGGTTTTCTAGGAAAATACTGGGGAGAGGACATATTTGCCTGTGCCAGAAATACAGTCATACCCCGACTTACGCGAATCCAGAGTTACGCGGTTTTTTATATGTACGTATTCCCGTCCCGCTTCACGCCTTACTACTAGTCGTATCTTTCAGGCGCCGGCCGCATTCGCCAGTGTCGCACATGCTGTGAACAAGCACTGCCGTGTTTCGCACGGTCTACATTCATACATGATTTTTATGGTCTGCAAACCTTGTAACTGTTTTAATGTTATGTTCTTGATAAAAATTTTATCACATAAAAAATAATAATGTCATCCAAAAGAAGCAAGTCCAATTCTTCTGCCGCTAGCAAGAAAAGAAAAACTTTGACTTTGGAAACAAAACTCAACATTATTAAGGATTTTGAAGGGGGAATGAAAATTTTTGAGCTAGCAAAGAAGTTCAATCTACAGGAATCCACAGTAAGAACAATCATAAAAGAAAGGTTTACAGATTTTGGAGGACATAGATTCTTACGAGGAACGAATTGTAGCCACAAGACAAGGAATAATAAAAAAATCATTAGCTTGCTATGAAAAAAATTTGCGTGACAAGAAAAAGGCATTATGCTGTCAGATGAATCTATTAGATTTTATGAAACCATTGACATCGAAATAACTTTCTTTTTTATGTACGAAAAAGTGTGATTATTATGATTATATTTTTGAAAAAATATAGGTGTTTTGGCAAATCTTTGGTCCCAATTAACTAATATTTTGTATGTTTGTATATATAAATTACATGCAAAATTATACCCGAGTTATGCGAATTCGACTTGCACGTTTTTTGTTGGTCCCACCTACTGCATAACTTCGGGATATGACTGTACTCATATTGGTACATCATGTCCAAGTTTCCATCTTACAATCCCCTCTTTTTTGATTAAAAATCACTGTCCTATTTTATCAAATTCATTTTCTGCCTCTAGTCACTCTCTTTGTGTGCCACCAGACAATCATGTTTTTATTAAAAAAAAAATTTCCTTTCTGTAAATGATTTTCTCCATTCTGACTCTCCTAACTGAATTCATCTCTAAAACTGTTCTTATTGATATTGAAACATTCATTCCACATTCCCACTTTAAATTCTTATCCCTTATCTATAGCCTGGCACACTTGGTTCTCAAAGAATTGTGCGAAAGCTACACAAGTAGAGGTAAGCATATTGTAGTTGACTTTCGCTGAAATCTCAATCTTACTTTTCTGTTTATACAGGGTGGCACAAAAGTAGTGATGAGGTTGAAAAAAATCATAACTTTTTGAAATTCAATGTTATTCTAATTTTTCTTTTCAAAGCTTGTGAAGTACATCTGGGAGATTCAGTATGGAACGTTACACCATTATGCAACGAACCAAGATCATAGAGCTTTATTTTGAACATCATCATTCAATAATTCAGACCCAACGAGCCTATTGCCATCATTTTAATGCACGAAATGTATCCTCTGAATCGATGATCTGATGCTTGGTGAGACATTTTTGGCAGCAAGGTGCAGTGTGAGATCTGGAAGACCACGTTCTGCCCAAAGTGATGTGAATATTCAACACATTCAGGAGATTATTGAGGAGAACCCCCAGAACATCAACCCGAAGGCATGCTGCTGAGCTGGGAATACCTTGGAGGTCATTGCAAAGAATCTTAAGAAAAGATATACACGTTTCTGTACAAGATGCAATTAGTGCAAGATCTGAACCCAAGAGATAATCAACACCCGTCTGATGTACACTGTTCGCTTACAAGAATTGGTCTGAGAACAAAAGGGCTTTATGGATCATCTGATAATGAGCGATGAAACTCATTTTAACTTGAATGGTTTTTGTAAACAAGCAGACTGCAGAATATGGGGTACCGAGAATCCAAGAGTAGTCCACCTACGAGAATTACACCCACTTAAGTGTACAGGCTGGTGCGTAGTTGCATCACGACTTGCTATTGGCTCTCATTTTTCTTTGAAGACAACAATGGCAATGCCGTAACTGTAACCAGTGAGCGATATCGATCTACAATCAACAATTTTTTAAGATCAGCTCTTACTGATACTCCAGAGATGTGGTTCCAACAGGATGGGGCCAGTGCACACACACACTGCTCAAGCCACGGTAGGGGTCTTAAGGGAGATTTTTGGCGAATGTCTAATTTCAAGAAATTCTGCATTCAATTATCCAGCTTGTTTGCCAGATTTAATGGCCCCTGACTTTTTCCTTTGGGGGCATCTTAAGGAGAGGGTGTATGTGAATAAACCCAGAACCACAGAGCAGCTCAAGAATATTAGAGCTGAAATACGGGAATTAATGTCAAATAATTCCCGTATTTTCCATTATGCATATCTCTGACACACATAATGGAAAAACCTAAAACTGATTTTGAAAGAACCAAAATGGCAGGCATGCTGTCTTGTCTCTTCCAAAGTTTCTGATAATAACTTTTTCCCAACTCCGATCTCCTTTGCACGCAAATGGTTCTTGTTGTTACCTGTGAATAAAGACATTCTCCAGACTGATACTGTCCCCTGCGGTTCTTATATAGATGACTTAAGCGTCAATATTTTCTATGGCTAATGCCTTAAACTTGCCATTCTCAAATGGGATGAAGATAATTTAGTGAATTTTAATGTAAAACACAATCCTGTCTTATTTTGTTAAAATTAGCATAATGTTATCGAAAATTTCACTTTCGATAACATTATGCTCACCAACCAAGATCAGTTTTCACTTGGTCTGAATCTAGTCTATTCTGGGCATCTGTAAAGATCCATCCACCAGCACATTATATGTGCTGGTGGATGGATCTTTATCTTCCGACTTTACTAATACTTGGGTTCCACCAGGTTCAGTTCTTTTCATTCCTTTTTATATCAACCTGACATGCAAGAAGTCTCAAAATATAACATGAGACTGCTGTGTGCGGGCAAGTCATTAACGAGAAGAAGGGATTCTGCTGTTTTTCTTGAAGAATTAGATTATATTTATTAGGGAAAAAGATAGAAAGCCAGCTGTCCCGAAGGACAGAAATATATTAAGAATAAAGAATCAGTGTGAAGAGTTAGGTGGGTGAGTTTGGAGCAGAACTGTCTGGATGTTGACTAGTAGTTGTTCATGTTTGTACATAATTAGAGAAGATTGGAAAATAGTTGTGGCCAGTTCAGTAGAGCAGCATCCACAGAAATACCTAGAAAACATAATGCAGAAACAAAGTTTATGGGGAAGCAATTGGAGGGAATCCAAGAGAGGTATTATATATTAAGCAAAATAGCTCTCTTCCAGATACTACTAAACATTCTGAAAGAGGTTTTTAGTGTGCCATGCCAAATGTGAGAACAATATTCTAAGGTGAGGAGAAATTTAGGAATGATAGTGTTAGGAGTCAAGCAGGAGAGAAGTAATATTTATATATTTTTTAAAAAAAAAAGCTCTTTGGATGCTAAAGAAGCTATGGATGTGATGTGTTTATGCCCAGAATAGAGGGAGAGCTGGGAAAGCTGCGTCAGATTTAATCACATGACTTACAAATATCAAGAGCATTTACATGAAGGTCTTCAAATCTTTCCATGGCCTGTGTACAAACATGGGTAATGTTAGTGAGAAGGTCTGCTGTTGAACAAGAATGCTAGAATCCATATTGATATCATTAATGAACCAATGGGATGATAATTTCATGGCTGACTTTTAAGGAAAATCTGGATAAGAGCTTGCTTCCATGTTGTTAGAAAAATACATGATGAAAGCAATATAGAGTGATTGTAACTTCTGGAGCACAAGATTTCATAATACCGATGCGATAGCTTTTGGGCAGGTGGGACTATTGAGTATTTTTCAGATGGCCTTTTGGCAAAAAATCACAGGAGACATACTGTGAGTGATTTGTGAAGTAGCAGAAAGAAGAACAGCCTCTCCTCTTACAGCTTAGTTGTCTAAACAAGAGTTGGAGGAGAAGTGTACCTTATCTTTTGGATATCTTAACATTGTCCCTTTAGGATGAGAGAGGTAGAAACATGGAATTAGAGGGCTTGAAAGCCATTTGAGCAGGGGGAAAGCTTGGTGTATTTGGCACTTACAAATTCTGCTTTACATTTGTAGATGTTTTTTGTAGTTATTGTAGGCTGTAATATGAATGAGTGGGTAGCTTGAGTTTTTAACTTAAGTCATGGAGTGTATGCTGCATTTTTTTTTTTTTATATCTTGGACTACTTTGGCATAAGGATCAGGATTTTGAACAGAGTGGAGAATAAAGATACTCATGCCAGCAAAACTAATGTCATCAATTAGATCAGGCATGGAAAAGAAACATAGAAGTCCTGAAAGCCATCGTAGTTGGCACTATTGTAGGGCCATATGAAATTAGCTGAGAGAAAGAAAAGAAACTGCTGTAGAAACAGAAAAATGAAGTTTCCAAGAGAAGAGCTAAGTCAGTAGTGTATTTGGAGGAAGGGGTGGTTAAGAAAGTATCCTGGTGTTAGGAGAATGAGGATTATATGGAATTCTGGTCAATAGGTGAATGATTTGTATTAGATCATTACTGATACAAGCAATTCAGCTTCTCTTCTGGTTTAGTCTATGTAGCTGAAGAAACAGGGAGCCAGTTGGAATTGTGAACATTGAAATTTCCAAGGAAGATTATCCCACAGTTTGAATAATTAGACTGTGTGACCAAGCTTCAGTGGCAGATGATTAAAAAAAATTAACATTGTCATCAGAATTGAGAGTGGTAAAGGTAGTAAATGGAGGCAACAAAATGAGGTGAGAACTTACATTCTTACAGAAGACATCATGTATTGTTGCTGTAGTTGAAGAGGGATGCTAGGTAAGGTTTAGTGATGAATAACAGATTGGATTTAAATGTCTTGTGGTACATGGTGTTGATATTGTATTAAAACCTGAGATATTGGTTAGTCTATGTGGAAGTGTTTTTACATGGAATTTTATTGTTTTGTTGGAGTTTTGCAAATATATTTTTGTTTGTTGGAATACTTTTGTTACATTTTTGATATTTTTTGTTGGTTTTTGTGAGAGTTTTAACCACAATGACAGTATAATTTTTTATGTTATCTTTCATGATAGTGGAATATGGGAAAAATTTAAAGAGTAGGGTGGTGGGACACAAACCCCACACAGAGAGTGTTCAGACTCCGAGCATGGTCTCGACAGTGTCCCTGCAGGCTTCTATACTTGGACTCTCTCTCTCTCTCCAGGTGAAATTTGGCAGAGTAAGCAGCAGCAGGTTTATATGCCATTTAATCAGGAAGCATCCCAAAGTGTTACCTATGGGGCACTTAGTTGAATAATTACAATGTGGAGGTATGTTCAGCAAGGTCGCCACTCTCGGTGCATATAAGAAGAAAGGGAGGAGACAAAATGGAGGCCCTACTCTAGAAATGAAACATAGTAATAGACACTTCATGTCCACAGTAAGCAGGGCTGTGGTGTTTCACTGTGTGATGAAAGTCATCTGCCATCTAGAGGAAATACCTCTAGAAAAGATGTGCATTGAAGGTGGCAACATGTCAGAACTCCATTTGTGGAAAGAGGCTATATAATGCACATCGCCAGCATATTAATCTCCCTACACAGTGAAGGTTACTGTATACCAGTGAGCTTGTTTACCTGACTACAGATCCAAGTCCACAGTTTTGTTGATGGTACTCTACACTGTGCGATAAACCTAACACTATATCAGTAAACTTTCCAGAATAATATCTTCCAAAAATATACCTTCTGATTTCCAGACCAATTTTCAGTTGGATTCTGATAACTTTAATTAAAAAATTTGTTAGTGAAATTTGATTTTAATCCTTACTTATTTCTCACCTTCCCCAACACACTTTTCAGTCTAACTTTTGACCATACTTTTGAATCTCTGGGCAAGAAGAAATTTCTTCCCTTGGGATAACTCTAACTTCCCATTTTTGGCATTAAATGAATATATTGTCCCCCCTCCCTCGAGTATTGTTTTCTCTTTTGCCCAGGGCATTGCTATTATTTTGTGTGTGTGTCTTCCACCCATAAAAAAAGTTGTAAACCTATAGTTTATTTTTTAGTCTGGAAACTGGTCTAGAGGCCAAGCATCTTTAAGTCACTTCAGGTCTCCAAATAAGCAGGATAGTTTTATGCCAGATAATGAAATTTGTCTTCCACCTAAAGACAGACATAAACATCCATGCTTACAGTGGGACCTGTTGCTTGGAGAGCAAGTATGGTAACCATTCAGCCAACCAGGTCCATACAAATCAGAGATCTGTCAGCCATTTAATGCTGTTCTCACACTGGGGTAGTGCCCCTAAGAGCAGCTCTTTAAAAAAAAGTAATTACATTGAATAATGACCTATCTCATGCCAATTTGCTCTTTCACACAAACATCCAGTTTCAGCTGCTTATATTTCCTCATTCCACGGTGGTGGTTTTCCAGAACTGGTATTGTTAATTCTCCTCTAGATCTGTTAAAACATGTTCAATAGCTATTCAACATTCCTTCATTAAACCCAACCTCACAAGTCCAAATTTTGTTTCCTCTTCATTCATTCCTTCTGTTGCTATCTTTTGGAACAGCTTCGCTTACATATTTCCTAAAAAGTACAAGCTGCGGGAGCTTGAAATCCAATGGGAACAATTTATTTCTGTCTATCTGTTGGTGTGTTTCTCTTTTAAGTTAGCTGAACTTGGCACAGTTCTAATATGATAGATATGACAGAACCCGCCTGATACATTCCCATCATGCATGATTCGATTATACTATTTAACAACCAGTGTGCACTGAGCAAATTAAGTTTTGATTTAGGATTTTAAAAAAAAAGCATACAACAGAAATCATTACAAATTAAGAGATTTTGCAATATGAAAACTATGAAAGGATATATATATAAGCCTTTATCTCCCTACTGTTGCATAAAGGACTCTCCCATTGCAGGAGGGTTGGGTCTATTTCTCCCATGGTGACCCCATTCCATCTTGGGAGAGTGTTTATACAATTGCATGAAGGTGAAAGACAATCACAAACATCTATGCTCATGGTAGGATTTGAACTTGCATTAACTACTTGGCCAACCAAGTCGGCATGAAAGGATTATAAGTATTTAAAAAAATTTCATAAATAGGCACAGATAGCTAGGATATGAGTCATTGGTCATATTATAGATATCTTTATAATCTTTTATAAATGAAAAGGAATGAATTCGAATCCATGTTTATTATATCCTAGGTAAATTGCAAATAAATCTAGCAATCAATTATGGTAGCCGAGAAAATTTTAGCTAAGTCATTCAACTTGTGATGTTATACTACAGACTTATATAAGGCATATTAATTTCTGCCATCACTAAAACTGACTGTACCAAAAAATAAATAAATAAATAATAATAATATTGAGCTAGTTACTAGAAATAGCTAAATGCAAATATAAAAGAGGCAAACAAAAATTGTAGAGAAAGAAGCAGGAAGGAAATTGAGTGACAGATTGAATGATTTAATAATGGAATTGGAAAGTGACATATTAAAACTATGAGATTTATAAAATAAAATGCGTGAATTTAAAAAAGAGAAAAAAAAAAGCACGTGAGTAGTGTGGACTGAATTCAAATCCTATCTAGCACAGAAAGAATAATTATAAGTACTTTTCAGCTGAAGGTGACTTATAAGGAGATGGCAAGAGTTTTTCATATCATAATGTGCACAAGCCAATCAGAGAACGTGTTCGGTATATAGGCATAATGCACATCTCATATCACATCTTATGTTAGCTTCTTTATTATAATCTAAAACAACCACCCTCACATACAGGTTACGAAATTTTTCTTCCTGGAAACGGAAGTGTTCTCCAAAAATTTTAGGCAGACTGTCCAGAGAGCAGATACACATGGTTGTAAAATAGTGGAACTGTAAAACCATAATCGCTTGCTTAATGTTACCTGTGGATTTTGGAGTGAGAAATTGCTGCACAACAGCATAGATATATTTCTCAAATAACATCTTCCCATCATTCCTCCCTTGAATGCTTTTAACAGTTTTCTGTATACTTATTCAGAAATATACCATCTATCCAAGAAGAATCCATCTGTAGCTGAAAAGGTACAGATGGAAAAGGTACTTTTGGTGATTAATGCACATAAATTATATGATATGCATTTAAATCTGATTAAACTTGCTTACTTGCAGGATCAAATATTATCTTGTCAAGTTACACCAAGGAAGTGCAGCATTGGTTCTACAAGTCACAATATATCATCCCCTTCTGTCTCTCCCATTTCAGAATGTGCTTTTAAAACACCAGTGACAGGTAATATCTTCAAGGTATTTTCTTTTAATTAAAGACCAGGAAAAAATAAGAATAATAATTAAAAATAACACTAACAGTAAACAGATATATAACAATTTTATTAACATTTTTGAAAGAATAATTCATTTAGCATGTCAGTGATAGTATAAAAGCTTTGACTGGGACTTTTTTGATAGTTTGCTATAGTGAGTGAATTCACAATAGTGGTATTTCTTGAAGGGGAAATTCATGTTTTTCAGAATCCAGGTAACAAAGATAGAGGATATGCTATGTAGTTTGGGACATTTCAGAAATATACAAACAACCTTATATATCCTTTTAGAATGAAATAAGCTTAAATGGATAACTTTTTTTTTTAATATTCTGACATGATTTAAAATCATTCGTTTGCTTCTTTCAATTCTTTGAAACTTCTCAATAGCAAATGGTAACATGATAATGAAACCACTTTGCTGGATATTGTTTAACAAGTAATAGCCTGGGCAATTTGGGATTTAGCCGACCAAATTGTATTCTTATTGGTTAAACCAAAATACAAAATGATGGTACAACATGACAAAAATTTCATGCCAGCTAGGGCGTCGCCCGGTTAAACAAGGCCCCCTGTTGTTTTTGCCAGAGAACCAGGGCAAATAGCGAAAAGACAGCTACTGGAACAAATCTGAAAACAAACCCCAACTTAACATCACCAGAATTAAAGATCAGTATTATCAACATCAGAAGCCTGAATGGCAAAGAAATGGAGCTAGTTGAGGAATTAGATAAGTACCAGATCGACATAATAGGGGTGACTGAAACAAAAACTGGCAAGATCTTTCTGAGCAATAAATATCAAAATGTTATATTCAGCCAATCAAGGAAAAGAAGGAGTAGCCATAGTATTCAACACTAAATACGAAGCTTGTCTTTTAAGCTTACACGGTGATCCAAATGCATTTTTGAAAATTATGGAGACAACTACCGTGTTTGAATAAAAACTTTAGTTTAATATAACTAAAATCTATATTCGACGTTTCGACCTTTATGTCAACTTCATCTTCTGGAGCATACAACTATACACAGAAAACAAGCTACACTACATTCAAACTGGTTTGTTAAAGATACTGACCAACCGCTACAACAATTGTTGGCCTGACCTCTGGTGAGAAAAAAAAAAAAAAATTATACATCAATGCTAGAGTCCTATTATTAGTGTTATCTGTTGGTTGTAGAAATACACTAGGTGCAACAACAAGTATCTATCTATATACATGTATTAACATCATGATTATACTTGTACATTCCAGCCAGTTGGTATGGAATGGTTTCTAATACAAGCTGAAGATTGCCTAGAGTCCTGACTTATGTTGGATCTTATATATTAGGTAGACTGAATGTGTGCCAATCCAGATCCTTGGAATTTTCATGCCATCTTTATTGTTGATATTTGGGTGGTTTATCAGGATTTCGCAGGCTTCCTTAAATTTCCTTTAATACCAGGGTTTTTTGTGGTGTAAAGAGCGGGTGCTTTTCCATTTGATTTGGTGTAAGGTGTTGAGTGCGTGGTCTGAGAGGCCTGCTTCACCATAATGGTTATATTTAATGTGTCTAATGTGTTCTTTCTGGCGTATAGGGGTTGTCCGTCCTGTTTCACCAATGTACGGTAAGTTACAGGTGCAGTGGATGCAATAGACTCCAGGATGTGCTAATGGGAGGAGAGGATCCTTAGAGGAGTTGAATATGGTTTTAAGTTTAGTGGGTGGTTTAAACTGACACACACTGGCCAATACATACATGCTAATTCCACCCATCACAAAAATATGGAGTCATTAACACCATTAAAAACAGAGCTACAACAATTTGTTCTAACCAGCAAGCCCTGAAACAAGAACTAAAAATAATCATCTAGATTACAGTAAAACTAGCCATCCTATACATAGAGGGTTATCAGAAAAAATCAAGAGAATCCTACAACATTATAACCTCAATGCCACCTTTAAACCACCCACTAAACTTAAAACCATATTCAACTCCTCTAAGGATCCTCTCCTCCCATTAGCACATTCTGGAGTTTATTGCATCCACTGCACCTGTAACTTACCGTACATTGGTGAAACAGGACGGACACATTAAATATAACCATTATGGTGAAGCAGACCTCTCAGACCACACGCTCAACACCTTACACCAAATCAACTGGAAAAGCACCTGCTCTTTACACCACACACAAACCTGGTATGAAAGGAAATTTAAGGAAGCCTGCAAAATCCTGATAAACCACCCAAATATCAACAATAAAAATGGCATGAAAATTCCAAGGATCTGGATGGCACACATTCAGCCTACCTAATAGATAAGATCCAACATAAGTCAGGACTCTAGGCAATCTTCAGCTTGTATTGGAAACCATTCCATACCAATTGGCTGGAATGTACAAGTATAATCATGATGTTAATACATGTATATAGATAGATACTTGTTGTTGCGCCCAATGTATTTCTACAACCAACAGATAACACTAATAATAAGACTCTAGCGTTGATGTGTATATATATATATTTTTTTTCTCACCAGAGGTCAGGCCAATAATTGTTGTAGCGGTTGGTCAGTATCTTTAACAAACCAGTTTGAATGTAGTGTAGCTTGTTTTCTGTGTATAGTTGTATGCTCCAGAAGATGACCTTGACATAAAGGTCGAAATGTCGAATGAAGATTTTAGTTATATTAAACTAAACTTGAGCCTGTGTAGCTCAGTGGATGTGGCGTTTGCCAACCACGGCGTTTTTTTTTTATATAGCTGATTTTTTTTATAACCGCTTTATAGCGGGTTTTTTTTTATAGCTGATAAACTAAACTTTTTATTCAAACACGGTAGTTGTCTCCATAATTTTTAAAAATACGATCTTCTTGAATGGCAGGCAGTCTCAAGTAGAGTGATGTGGGCAAATATCAGAATGGGGAACTGGACAATGAGACTTATTTGTGCCTATGGTCCCGCAGAAGGTTCTACTAAGGTAGAAGTGGAGGAATTTTTCAGGCTTTAGAGAAAGCAACTAACACAATGAAAAAGGAAAAGTTGGTCCTTGTTGGGGATCTAAATAGCAGAGTAGGAAATGATTGTCAGACATACAAAAATATTTTGGGAAAATTGGAGAAAAGAGCAAAGCTAATAATAAAGGCAAATGCTTGTTGGATTTCTGCTCAGGACATGGACTAGTTATTACTAACACCATGTTCCAACATAAAAATGTGCACAAATTCATGTGGAGAGAAAAAGCAAGGAATAAGAAAAGTCTCATTGATTATATTATTGTTAATAGTGATGTTTTCTCCCTGGTGCAGGACACCAGAGTGTACAGAGGATTTGAAATTGGAAGTGATCACTATTTAGTCTTGAGCAGGATAAAATTGAATTTCATATTGAAAAGAATAACATGTAAGAAAGTTTTAAAGCGAATAAAAGTTGAGCAGCTCTCAGATGTGAACTGTAGACTAAAATACACAAAGATTATTGAAAAAAAAATGAAAGAGTTTGAGAACAGGAATCAAACCTTGGAGATTCAGTGGCAAACTCTGAAGAAAACATTGATTGATTCTGCCAGAGAGGCATGTGGTGAGGTTGTGTGCAAGGATAAAAAAAATCAGAACTTCCTGGTGGATACAGGAAGTTAAAGAGGCAGTGAAGGAAAAGAAGGAAGCATATCAAAAGTTTCTGTCAAATAAGTCAGCTTGTGCTCTTAGAGAATACAGAGACAAATGCAAGAATGCTAAACACTGTGTAAAACTAGCTAAACAAAAGTCATGGGAGAACTTTGGCAAGAGCATAGAAAATAAATATCAAGAAGGTGGCAAAATATTCTGAAGATTGTTCAAGAAGCTTAGAAATGGAGGGAAGAGTGCTGTAAAAGGAGATAGAGATAATAAAGGTGACATGAAAACTGGAGAAAAAGATATCCTTGAAGTATGGAATAATTACTTTGAAAAATTACTAAATGAAACAAGCAGTGATAGCACAGTGGTATAAAAACACTCAACAGGAAGTTGAGTAGAGTAGATGATATTCGACCAGAAATGCTGAAGTATGGTGGTATAAAAGTCTTACAGTGGCTGCACTGCATAGTTCAGAAGTCCTGGACAGAGGGACGAATTCCTGATGATTGGAGTAAAGCTCTCATAGTATCCATATATAAAAAGGGAAATAAAACTGCATGTGAGAATTACAGAGGTTTCCCTACTAAGTGTTCCTGGCAAGATTTATGCAAGTATACTTGAGAAACGATTGAGAAGAATTGTGGAAGAAAAGCTGGATTCAGGCCAAATAGAGGCTGTCAGGATCAGATCTTCACTTTACGACAAATAGTCGAGAAAGCATGGGAATTGGGAATATAACAAAGATCTGTATTTAAGTTTTGTCGATTTGGAAAAGGCATATGACAAGGTGCCAAGAGAGAAGCTATTCAATACGCTACATTTATATGGGGTCAATGGGGCATTATATCAAGCAATACTTAGTCTTTATTTGAATTGTAAGTCAGCAGTTAGAATTGAAGGAAGTACAGGAAGATGGTTTAATGTTAAATCTGGTGTGAGAGAAGGATGTACATTATCCCCTCTGTTATTCATTATCTATATGGATCACATTATGAAGGAAAGTGGTATTAAACATATCAAAATTGGAGATGTTAATGTCAGCTCTTTGCTTTGTGTATTGCATGAAGAGTGATGATGCAGAGGCCAGGCAATGGAGGCAGTGGGTAATGCAGAAATCATAGTAGTCAATTTTGGAACTAATTTAGGCAGGAACGACACAGGCCATCAAATATCGAAACACTTTTTACCAACCAAATACAATTATAAAATCCACATGAAGAACCCTTTTGACCAATACCATTTAAAAGCTAAAAATTTAAAGTTTCAAAATACAGTAATACCTCGGCTAACGAGTGACCCTGGTAACGAATTTTTCAGCTAACGAAAGTTTTTTTCGCTGTTTTTCAGACTCGGCTAACGAATGTTTTAGTGGATGCGCGCACTAACATAAAGCAGCATACATGAACGGTCTGGCCATTTGTGGAGTTTTGTATACAAATTTCACATGTTCCAAAGATGTTTTGATGAAACTTCATTTACCAGTCTGAATCTGAGGGAATTCTGGAAGGATCATTATGCTGGGGAACTTGCTGAAAATGCTGACATTGTAGATAAGATAGTTCTCCTTAGGCAAAGCATTACATTTGTAGGTAAATGAAGATGTAGAAGAATTAGTTGAAGAACACTCAAATGATCTGACAACAGAAGATCTTGAAGAGTTGAAAAAGCAATTGAATCAGAAAAGAGACAAGGAAGATAAAGCGTGCTCATCAGAGGAGGAGGATAGCAATAAAAAAGGAAGAATGCCAACAAGTGACATTTAAAAAAATGCTGCACTACTGGGAAGAGTTTCAGTCTTTGGCTACAAAGTGGCATCCCAACAAAGCTGAAATGAACAGACTTTGTGCCTTGGTTGAAGACAAGTGTCTGAATCACTTTAAAAACCTTCTGAAAAAAAGAGGACAGATTTTTGACTTCTTTAGCAAAGAGACAGAGGCCAGCTACTGAAGAAGAGAAGAGAAGACTTACCTTGAATAAACTTTGAAAATTTGGAAGAAGAATAGTAAAAACGTTGTGTACATATTTTCAGTTTAATAAAGTGTATATAATAGTGTAAAGATCGTCAGTTTTACATTCTACTTTCCATTCTCCTTCATCTAATTGGGTAGCTGTTCATCTCAGCCTTTGGTGAGTTTTTGCCCTTTTATAGTGTGCTGTTTTACTATTTTATAAAACTTATCTTTAAATAGTAGGCAGCATCCAGAAGAATTAAACGATTTTCTATAGAAACCTACAGGAAATCACGTTTCAGCTAACGAATGTGATTCCGGAACGAATTATCTCTGTTAGCCGAGATATCACTGTATCTGTTTTTTTACTTATCTTTAAAGCATTTACAAAATAGAATATTCTAATATTGGTACATACTATACTATTATAGATTATTAATATAAAAGTTTAGGGAAAATGGGAATGAAAACCAATATTGTAGGCAGCTCCCGAGACATTTTTAGTGCTATTTTACTCCATTAAGCTTCTGACATCAATGTCGTTGAAAGACTGTTATAAATGAAACAAGAAGTGACGGAATAGTGTTAGAAAATATTCAAGCAGAATTCAGTTGAGAGTACATTTGAATACTTGAGGTAGAAAAAAGACATAAAAAAACTGCATTATCCATAATTAGCATACACTCAGTGCCTTCTATAAGAAGGGTGGTACATGAACTTTGATCAAGTCTGATATCCCATATACCAAGGATTGTCAGATCTAAAATCTCCTTTATATGAACTGCTTTGGCTCAAGATTTCCTGCCTCATTTTGTTACCTTTATTTGCTACCTTTACCACCTTTCTAATTCTCATTATACTGACCTCTATGATTATCTATATCTCAAAGTTGAACAAATACAGTCTATTCACCCAAACAGTGAGATAATTTTCCTTGGAGATTTCAGTATCTGCTTTCTGACTAGCTCTGTCTTCATAGACCAAGCCAGAAGAGAAGATGAATTGTATATGCTGTTAGTAATGATGAAACACAAATTGTTTACATACTATCTACCAAAATTTCAGATGATTGCCATCATTCTCACAATATTCTGGACTTTTTCTTAACCAGTTCTCCCTCCAAATATGCTGTTGATGTTAGATCTCCCTTGCAACTCAGATCATCCATGTTTCTTTTTCTACAAATCACCCTGTTCCTAACCAATCTCAGCCTCATATCTTATGGCACTGCAACAGGACCAATTGGGATGCCTGTGCCTCTTTTTCATGTACTGATTATTTCTTTTGCTCTCACAATCCAAGTGCTTGACCCATCTAATAACTGAAATTATTTTAAACAAATGTGCCAGAGCTAAAGTAGAGGAAATAGTGTTGTAAAAGAAATCAAATATGATAATGGTGACATGAAAACTGATAAGGATATCCTAGATGTCTAGAGTAATTACTTTGAAAAGCTTGTTAAATGAAACAAGCAGTGACAGAACCATATTAGAACATTTTCAAGAAGAATGCAAAGAGAATACATGTCAATACTTGAGATAGAAAAAGCCTTCAAAAACTTAAAATGTAGAAAGGTAGCTGGAGTAGATTACATTCAACTAGAAATGCTTAAATATGGAGGTATAAAAGTTATGCAGTGGCTATACTGCATAATTCAGAGGGTCTGGTCAGAAGGTTGAATTTCAGATGATTGGAGTAGAGCTCTAATAGTTCCTATCTATCTAACTATATATATATATATATATATATATAAAGGAATAAATCTGAATGTGAGAATTTCTCTACTAAGTGTTTTAGGTAAGATTTATGTAAGCATACTTGAAAAGAGGTTCAAAAAGATTGTGGAATAGAAACTTGGAGAAGAACAAGCTGGGTTCAGGCTAAATAGAGGTTGTTAAGATCAGATTTTCACTATATGACAAATAGTTAAGAAATCATGGAAATGTGACAAAATTTCTGTCTGGTCAGAAGGTTGAATTTCAGATGATTGGAGTAGAGCTCTAATAGTTCCTATCTATCTAACTATATATATATCTATATATATATATATAAAGGAATAAATCTGAATGTGAGAATTTCTCTACTAAGTGTTTTAGGTAAGATTTATGTAAGCATACTTGAAAAGAGGTTCAAAAAGATTGTGGAATAGAAACTTGGAGAAGAACAAGCTGGGTTCAGGCTAAATAGAGGTTGTTAAGATCAGATTTTCACTGTATGACAAATAGTTAAGAAATCATGGAAATGTGACAAAATTTTGTAAATCTGGAAAAGACATATGACAAGGTGCCCAGAGAAAAACTTTTCAAAACAGTACAATTATATGGGATAAATGGAACATTATACAGAGCAATACATGTAGTATATTAAGTTGTATGTCATCAGTTAGAATTGAAGGAAATACATGTTGATGGTTTGATGTAAAATCAGGGATAAGACAAGGATGCACATTATCTCCACTCTTACTCATCATATGGATCACATTATGAAAGAAAGTGGAATGAGGTCTGATATTAGAATTGGAGATGTCAGACTTGTTGCTTTATGCAGATGATATTGTTACTGCCAAACACATCTAGTGCAAGTTTCCAGGATTCTCTAACTAAATTGAATAACAGCTTGTAAGAAATTTTGTCATGACAATCAGCAATAAAAAGACCAAAACTATTAAAATAGGCAGAAACACCAAACGCATCAACTGCACTCTAAATGGAGAGCCTATAGAACAAGTAAAATATTTCGGCTATTTGGACAGTTTTTAGTGAAGATAGCAAGTTAAATCTGGAAAGAGACAGCAGAATAAGCAAAACTAGTATGGTGGGTAGTTGGCTGAATAAATTTATATGGATATATAAATTTTTATCGCAGTATAAAAGATAGTGTTCAAACCAGTTTTAAGTTATGGATCTGAGAGGTGGGTTAGAAATAAAGCACTTGATCAAAGAGTAGAGACACCACAGATATGAGGGTTTTGAGAAAGATTAGGGAAGTGAACAGATGCCATCAATAGCAGAATCATATTAAAAAAATGAAGATATTAAAAAGGAACTGGGCATTGTTAGCATTCAAAAATGTGTAAGCAGAGCTAATCTTAAGGTGGTATGGCCACTTAAATAGAATGGGTGATGAAAGACTAGCAAAACTTGGTCTCTCCTTCCTGCCATCTTGATGCTAAGACATCAGTAAAGAGACCAAGAGGAAGATCAAGGTCCAGGTGGATTGATTCTATAAGAAGTGCCTTAGAAGCATGAAATGTTAGATATGGCAGTATTGGAGTGCTGACATGTATTAGATTAATTTGGAGGGAAATTATGGATAGGAGATTAATAATAATGCAAACAATCATGTAGTGCTGTCATAGTAGCTTGAACATCCCTTGAGGGTACATATCAGGAAATTGATGATGATGATGGTCCAAAGTAGTCCAAGTAAAGACTCCTGCCTCTCACTCAGCGTATCCTACAGCCCATAAGTGAAAAAAAAAAAAAAAAAAAAATCATCTAAGGCAAAACTAATGGTAAGTTTTATATGGGCCAAATGCATTATCTTGTGTCCTGCTCAAATGGTAGTCAGAAGGGTGGCCTCGTTGGCCGAGTGGTTAGAATATCTGCTCTCCAGCCAAAAGGCTGAGGGTTCAAATCCTGCCGTTGGCATGGATGTTTGTGATTGTCTGTGAAAATACTAGTGGTGGTGGTGGGCAGTAGATGATGATTATGGTTGGTGAATTGAGTGGTGGAGACAGAGTTGTAGAGTAGGTGCCTTCCCTCAATGAGTCACTGGACTCCCTGGGGGTGTCATGTAATAATAATAATAAACTTCTGGCCCTTGCTCAGGCTATTGAACAAAACTTTTGTGTTTTCACGTCTGTCATAATGATGGAGGAGTGGCACCATCTAAAAAATAAAGCAGACCTCTTGGTATAAGCTTTCTATTCTTCTTTAGACAACTAAAATAAATCCCCCTCTTCCCCCATCCCAATATACCACAAACCCTGATCTTTTGACAGACGTTCTCCAGCACAAGTGATATCCCTCCAATTAGCATCCATCTTGTGTCATCTTTACAAGCTGTTATACTCATCTGGCATTTCCCTGGCAATAACTGGAATCCTTGCTTCCAGAGCAGGGATTCCAGTTACTGTCAGAAGGTTTCTCAGTCAACTGGCACATAATCCCACTGCTACATATTCTGCCAGGTTGTGCCTGGAGAGGGAATCCAAGTAGTGATTATGGAGGCCACTATCAAGGCCAAATCCTGGTATGGAGACTGTTTGGAAGTTATGTCTGAGAGTCTGTTTCTTTCATTGCACATCCACACTATACTATATTTCTAGTTAATCAGGATTAAACTTATGAAAGCTCCTACAAAATATCAGCAACACTCTGATAAAAATAAATCTCCCTTATAAACCAATCCCATCAAAAAAAAAAAAAAAAGAGACAGAACACACAAACCAAGCCAGAATCTCTTCACTAAAAATGCACTTTCACATCCACTTTACACATCCATGGCATTAACATAAACATAATTGACGTTCATCACCATTTGCTGTCTTCCGGACCGCACATCCTATTCCTGACAGAAACCCAGATTTCAGTTACATCTCCTACTGTCCACATCTGTTGCCCAAACTATACACTTAGAGTTCCTTTTGCGATAAGGGTGGCACCTTGGATATAGCCTGCCAGAGAATGGTAATTTAGAATTCCCTGCTTTTGACACTCCCTGTCTTGAGTTTCCTTATCCTATTTAGTAACATTCACTTATTGCATTTACTGGTCTCCAAACACTGATAACCATCCTGAACTCTTTGCATTTCATCTGTGTATGACATAAAAATGTGCACAAATTCACATGGAGAGAAGATACAAGAAATAAGCATTCTCATTGACTATGTTATAGTCGATAAAAGGACACAAGAGTATACAGAGAATTTGAAATAGGAAGTGATCACTATTTAGTTTTGAGCAGAATAAAATTGAATTTCATACTGAAAAGAAGAGTGTGTAAGAAAGTTTTAAAATGAATCAAGGTTGAGCAGCTTTCAGAGGTGAACTGTAGATGCAAATATACAAATATCCGTGAAGAAAAAATGAAGGAATTTGGAAAAAAAAAAAAAAACAGTGTTTTCTTCAGTGGCAAGCCCTGAAGAAAACACTGATTGATTCAGCCAGAGAGGCATGCAAGGTTATAAGAATAGAAAAATCAGAACTCCATGGTGGACTCATGAAGTTAAAAATGCAGTGAAGGAAAAGAATAAAGTATATCAAAAGTTCCTGGTAAGTCAGTTTGTGCTATTAGAGAATACAGAGAAAAATAAGAAAGTGAAGGACTGTGTAAAACTAGCTAAACAAAAGTCATAAGAAGGGGTATGTTTTACCAATAAAAACATAGAAAATAAATATCAGAAAGGTAGCAAAATATTCTGGAGTTTTTTTGTTTTTTTTTTAAAAAAAAAGCTTAGAAATGGAGGGAAAAGGAATCAGGTGATAAAGACAACATGAAAAACTGAAGATAAAAGATATTCTAGATTTCTGGAGTAATTAGTAATAATTAATTTTTAATTAGTAATTAATTATAATTCAATTACAATTAAATAATTAGTAAAAACTGCTAAATGAAACAAGTAGTGTCACCATGATGGTAGAAAACTCCCAACAGAAATGCATTCAGGAATACATATCCATACTTGAAGTAGAAATAAAGTCATCAAAAACCTGAAATGTGAACAGGAAGCTGGAGTAGATGAAATTTGGCCAGAAATGCTCAAATATGGAGGTACCAAAGTTTTGCAATGGCTACATTGCATAATTCAGAAGGCCTGGTCAGAGGATCGAATTTTGAATGATTGGAGCAGAGATCTCATAGTATTAATCTATAAAAAAGGGAAATGAAACTGAATATGAGAATTACAGAGGCATTTCCCTACTGAATGTTCGTGGTAAAAGTATACTTTAGAAACAGCCAAGAAAAATTGTGGAAGAAGCTTGGTGAAGAAGAAGAAGCTGTATTGAGGCAATTTCCTGAGAAGACCTCAATGCCAGACATCATAAAATGGTCTGGAAATGTCCAGATACAGCACAGAATCCATCACCAGATGCATGCTGTGAAAAGATTGACTAATATCTTTCCAAGGCATGTCCAGTGATAGATGGTGTATGTTAAGAAGTCAGCCAGAGATCTAGTGGCAGAATCCATACTGATTATTGATCAACTTGATTGGCCTTTAGGTAGTGCCAAACTGTTGATGACTTTCTCCATTATTTTGGAAAGAATTGAGGTGATGTTGATCGGTCAGTAGTAGGCCAGCAGACTTTTTTTTTTTTTTAAAGGGAGCAAAGACCACTGGGACCAGAAAACTTGAATTCTAAGTTATTCGGCATTTGTCTTTTTTCAAAAATCACAGGCATATGATATACTGTTTCTAATATAGCAGGAGATGCATACCATCTCCTGGTCATCTGTGCAGGAATTGGAGAAGGATGATGCCAGGAGATTAGCTTTATCTTTTAGGTGCTGTAACTCTGCTGTTATAAATAAAAGAGAGAAGCAGAAGCACTGGTAAGTAAAAGTTGTGTCCAATGTCCTTTGCAAGGGACAAGAAGCAAGTTTTCTACTATTGGTCTTGATTAAATCAGATTTTGATATGCTCACAGTTTTGCATTTATTGTCTACTTTAGCATAGCCTGAGTATGAAGCTAAGGTTCTTGCTGTAAGCCATTTGCAGTGTACCTTTTTCCCAACCACTTTAGTACACTGTTTATTAAATCATCGCTTGAGGAGTTTGGCACTACCTAAAGGCCAATCAGGTCAAATGGGTGGAAGCAGCAGTCTGGCCATGGGAAGGAAGAATTTTGTTTAAAGAGATCAGATTTATTTTCTTAGTACAGAACGTTTTGAATTTATGAGCAATTTTTGTAAACATTGCAAAAATCATTTACTGATTAAGAAAATTACAGTGAATTTCACCTGTTAACACTTTGCAGTCATCACATGGAAATTAAATCACCCAAATAGATATTTGAGCAATTATGATCTTGATTATTAAGATGTCTGTATGAAGTAATAATGTTATTTATTTATTTTATTTTTTTCCTCTTATAATCTAGATGCAAAAATTCATAAACAAGAATCTTTGGCCTCTAACAATATGTCTTGTGAAGTGTCGATGCCATCCATCACTACTACTCCAGAGAAAGATTTCACTTCATTAGAAACATGTCTGAATAGCATAGCACAGAAAGATCATAAAGAACTGGAGCTCCACATTACATCATCTGAAAATGCAGGTTGCCAAATCCATTATACATCTCTTGGAGGAAATGGCCAGTGCCGCATCTTTCCTGTTGTTCAGATGATGGATAGTTGCATTATTTCTCAACAGAAATTTCCTGATAGCACACCATCTATTCCATCACAAGACAGCTTGATGTTTGATTTGGGTAGCAGTTCCGCTGTTCAAGATCAACAGATTTTATGGAAGCCAAACCTGTTTTCTACTCCTACTAAGACTTGATAAAAGTTTCATATAGTGCATAGTATTTTTAGTTAACCAATATAAGAATCTTTAAACCATTCTCTTGTGAATAATATTAAAAATCATGACATTCTAAACTTTATATGAGAACTTTTTTAAGTTCTAAAAAATGTAGTTATATTTGTAAATCATTTTACACATCTGATAATCTTTAAATAATAAAAGAAATAAAGAATTTGCCTTCCTATAATATAATAAAATATCTTTTGTGCAAAAGATTTGAGTTTGATGTGAGGCAGATTTCCAGCCACATTTTGTCAGATGCTGAGAAATGTTTTAAAAATTTATTTTTTAATGTATTTCCTTGCCCTCCCTCCACTTTTCCATGGTCACATACTGGAACAGACAAATTTTTCTTAAATTTTCTTATACAGTCCTGGAAAATTACCCATAAAGTGCCCATATCGTTCAAAAATAGTAATATTTTTGGAAAAATTTTGATAAATAATGGTAAATGACTCTCCATGCACTGTAGATGATGATCTGTTTGTCAAATATACGTAATTTAAAAGTTTGGAGGTGTATTTGGAAAGTCAAAGCATTAATTCTTTAATCAAAAGTTAATTTCTTCTCTCATTTTTGAAACTGCCATTCTTCTGACCTGAATTCCTGATGATTGCTTGATCTTCGTTTGATATTCTTTTATCACGAGATTTCTTTCTATTACTACTTTCTGCTATTCCTTTCTCTTTCAACTAATCATTAAATTAGTCCTTAAGCATATCTTCAAAGCAATATGTAAACAAGTGTACAAAAAAAAAAAAAAAAAAAAAAAAAACCTGAAATATAGCATGCAGTGAAAGACTACTGAAAACTTTTGAAGGAATATCTATTTAATTTGAATTAAACAGTTTTTCGGTGTTACATATAAAAATAAGTTATAACTAACATTATATAACAACACTAATCTTCCATGTGGGACTCCTATTCATGATGAAAGAGGACCCCTAGTGATTGTCCTGGCCCTTTTTATGCATCCTCTTTTTCTGTGCTTCTCTTCCTGTATTCTAGTCTTTACTTCTCCTGAGTCTGTTTTGCTTCACTGTTTTCCAGACCATGTCACACCACTGGGATTCAATGCCCTACTGTTGTATTTTGTCTGTGTTGAGATTTTGGACATACCATACTCCAGGTCATCCAGCTTGACATCAGAGTCATTACTTGCTGGGTTTACTGGGCATCCATGTGTTTGGCTCTGTAGTAGGTGAAGAGTTCTAGTACTAAATCCTCCTTTAAAGTATCGTATAGTATATTAAGGGCCCTAACCAAGTGCAAAAAAAAATTTGAAAGACCTGCTATATACCAGCTTTCTTAATTAATGAAGGAATGACATTTTCCTGATAGGAAAATGTCACTTTCTTTATTATGCTAACCTTTTTTAAAAGGTTGGCGAGATCCCCAAAATTTGTCAAGACAATCTGTTCATTGGATATTTTGGTCAAAACATCTTGCCAGAAATACCAACCCTGGAAACTTCCCACAAAAATTTAAACTTTTCCTGAGAAGCTCCTAACAAGAACATTTGCTCTGAATTAAAAGACAAAGGGGTGGCATCCATAAGAATAATTCCCATACATAGAGATGATATCCTAGTACTGACACGGGAATATCATTCTGAAACCTTCCCCAACATCGGTGAAAACAGAGCTCTACACTATCTATCAATCAGGCTCTATACTCTTTGCAGTGCTTTAAAAAGTGTCAAAAAAAAAATGCAGTCTTGTGCATGCTCCCTGTCATAATTCTACCATTTGTGCTCATTGTGGTAGTAAAGAATGTGGAAATAAAGATTTGGGAATTAAAATACACAAATGCACTAAATTCGAGGTTGAAAAGATGAAAAAGAGATTCAAAATACCAGATTAGAGCAGAACACGCTAACCCTCTCATGCAGAGAAGATAATAAAAATGTGTCTAAGGGAACATTGATACACATAACACAATCATAATTAACTTTTAATGGTATGATTTACTTGCAGTCTCAATAGTATAGATCAGAGAGGAAAAAATTGAATATGGCCTTCTGAAGCAACCAAAAATGTTTTTGGTTGTTTCATTTTGTTTTCGTAAACTTTTTTCTTTCTATTAATTATTTTATGGATGATTTATATAAATTCACCCTTCATAATGGACAATAAATGAAAGAAAATGCACACTACACCTTTTTGTTTTGTGAAGTGCAAAATCTATTCACTTGGAATGGTTTGGAACCTTACAATGGGCCATTGAAAAAAAAAAAAGAACTACAACTTGCTTTTCTTCAATGTTAACCAATTGGTGTAGGATTAAATGACATTCATTATGAGATGATTAAATATCTGTCACTATCCTACATGAATCAACTGCTTTACTTATTCAAATGAATTTTCAGAATTCTGGCAAAGAGCAGTTATTATTGCCTTTCCAGAAATTGAGTAAGAATCCAAAAATACCAACATCATGCTATGACCAGCTGCTTGTGCAAGATCCTGGAAAATATGGTTTGCTTTTATATATGGTTTCTGGAGAACAACCTTTTTTCTAAAACACATCATTCCACACTAGATCATTAATATGATTATTAGATCACTAGATCTTAAGCCATCAGATCATTTCATACATTTAAGAAAGCATCTCTAATGGATGCATCCATTAGAGATGCTTCCTTCAACTGTAAGTAATGCCCTCTATGTGGATGACTTTATGTAACATCCTTCATCATTCTTGCAATATGAGGGATAGAAAAACAGTTACAGTTCAATCTGGGCACTTGTAAAGAAGTTCAAATTTTCCCCATGGATAACTGTTTAGATGCATTTTTGCTGCAAAAATGATTTTTATCCTTATCCAAAACTAAGACCAGGACAAACAGTAATCCAAGTTTGCAACAGAAGCAAAGTTCTTGTACACATATATGATAAAAAAAAAAATTGTCAAATATAAGTTCTAAGATCTTTCTACCTCATATGTCAGTTTCCATCATTATCTGGCAAGGTACCTTGTCAGAGAATGAAAATCTTTTGCATCCTAGCCTCAGTCTTCTAGGATGCAGACAGATGTTCATTTCTCTGTTTATATCAAGCACTTACCAGGTTTGTTTCTGCCAAAGAAAGACAGTATACAAGTTGATGATTGGATCCAAGTCCACCACAGGTAACAGAACAGCAACTGGAGCATTTCGAACATCTATTCATCTTTACATCAAAGCAAATAAACCATCTTTGTCACACTGACATGTTTTTAAAATTTGTACAATAGCTGTATATGTCCCTTTGGCTTGCATATAAAAGCATTACTACAAGCTCTAGGCACTAGGGTGGAGAATACCATATGGATACCACCAAATATGCTATTACCGTGGCAGGACTGTTTCATCATGCAGCTTCTCCCTTGCAGATTGAACTTTCACCTCCCCCCCATCTACCAGCAGTTCTTTCAAATATATAAAATATTCTGATTTCTTTTTAGTTGTCTTATACAAGTGGTTCAAAATTAGTCTGTGGATGTCTAACATCATAATATCTTATCAGATCGTACTAGAATAACTATATTGCAGTGTTTCATGTCCTAAAGCTTGCAGTGAATTGCATAAAACTGCATTGCTACCAAAGTGCATTATTTGTATATCCAATTCATGAAGCTCTACAGACAGAAGTTTTGTATATCCACAGCATCCAATATATTCTATCAAATAAGGCAGCTCCATCTGAACATTCACCTGAGTTGGAACCCAGGCAATGTCAGGATTAAGGTTGCAGATATTGCAGCTAGGCTAGCTTGTCTCCTACACTGTTTTGCAAGTAGGTAATAAGAATAAAGCTAATATTGCAATGGTAAACATCATAGAACAGAGAGAGAAACCTATTATCACCTATGTTCTGAGGACTTCTCAGAACAGTAATAGAAGATAAAGTTTCTGGAAAAAGGAAGGGGTAGACCATCAATGAGATGGATGGTGTGTGTGGAGTGACCGATCTTTAGAGAGTTGAGGCCACCAGAAAAGCAAACAACAGGACTACATGGCAAGACCTGGTGTGGCACATCACCGAGCATTGGAGTGACCATACGGCATCTGTAGATGCCCAGTGAACATAGAGAGAGAGAACCATTATTGTATCACTTTTGCCCCTCCACCTAGTCCCTATACACTTAAGAACATTTTATTTGATATATTATATAACTGGTGTTTTTAAATTCTTACAAGAAATTAATCTTTATATAGATGTATCAATTTTGCCATATTTACATATTAGTTTCTCACCTTTTGACATGATACATTATTGCCAAGATGTGCCATGAAAAATATAGATTAGTGTCCTATGAGAAAAGTGCATGATTTTTATGAAAATTTCAATAGCAAATACTTCCTGCTGGATTGATGGAGTCATGAACGTTAAAATCTCCTCAAGGAAGATTTTGCTGTAATTAATGATGGGATGAATTTGAGAATGAACATAAAAAACGAGGTTAGTTTTTAAAATTTTATATTTTGTAGTGTCAAGGTATGATAGTAAATTTAAGGTGCATCTATTTAGTTCTTTTCCATGAAGATTTTGTGTCATTGGCAAACGACTTGGAAATTATAAGGTAGGATAAATCCACTAAAAAGGAATATGTTATATTATTTATCAGTGGATTAATATATTAATAAAAGAATATCAGCAGAAAAGGATAACAGCTTTATCATGCTGTTATGATCACCATTATGAAGTCTGAACGTAGGCTTCGAATTTTGTGTGTTATATATATTTAAATGCATACAGTAAATCCCATTTAACTTCATGTACTTTGCAATGTGCTTAAGTTTTTATTGAAATTCAAACCATTAACCATTTAGTTTCAATTATTTTGAAGTCTACAATATATCATAGCTAGCTGAAAAAATGTTTCTCTTCCATGGATGTTTTTATTTTTTCAGCACATTCCAGATTTTTCAAATATCTCATAATTTTCATCAGCAAGTTATTTTTACCATGCCTCTGTGAGCTGTGAATAGCCATTAACTCTGAACTGAATATGCAGTGTCAGCACTACTACTGCTAAGAGATGCAGCATATTCAACTGATAAATTAAGCTGAGAGAAAAGTTTTCCATTTGCTTGTGCAACTACAAGCAAATGGAAAACTTTTTTTGTTTATTTATTTTAATTTTAATTTACAGACAAAAAATACTATTTGTGGTGGTGGTGGGTGGTAGATGGTGTTTTACATCAATGGTAGTAGTGTCGTAGTTGGAGAATCAAGTAGGGAATACAGTGAGTTGGGTGTAATGGAGTAGTGTGCCCTCCCACGATGAGTCCCTGAACTCCCTGAAGATGTTTTGATTTCCACACAAAGCATAATCCCACAAACTTTAATTTGGTTTATAGAGTGCAGTTTCCAGACTATGTAAAAAGATAATATTTTAAAAAATCCTTAGTCCACCCAGGGTTACTAACATACTGTAGGCTTACAACCTTTTTATGTGGGTGGGTGGATACCCAAGGTGGGAGTGATATATAAAAAATTCAATATCTTGCAACTTAATGAAGCAAGAATTTCATTCTGTGCTAACCAGCCTTATATAAGTACACACTTGAAAAATTGTGTTTTTTAAGAAATATTTTCATATGTGTTCCTTTAACATGCATCAAATTAATTGCATTATGGATTTTCATTTAATTCATCTATATGAAAAAAAAAAAAAAATGAAACTTCATGACTGATTTTATTTGTTAAGAAGTTACTGTTTCTTCTATCATAAGTAATTATCTCCTAAGGATGAAGACATGTAACATACTTCTGTAATTAATTTAATTAAGTTTCAAAAAGATGACGCATGTAGAAAAGCTGAATTTCATTTTCTCATTACTTCTATTGTCTACTGTTAACTTTAAGCTATATTACAAGGTATTCATGGCATTAGAAGATGCTGAAGTAGCTCTGATTTAATTTGATATTTGGTCCAATCAATCAAAAGTATAGTTTCTATAGAAGCTACAAACTAGGAACCTCTTGTAAATAGAGGTTTAGCACTGTCCTCAGTAGTACTTCATCAAATTTCTAATCTAATACAGGTATCCCTTGCTTAATGCGTGGCGAAATTAATTGCGGCAATCCCTTGATATACGCGGCAAGAGTTTTGATTAATGTGCCTTTAAATTTACTACACAAAATCATGTTCATGCCATGTGGTCATCCAAATTCTCTTGATGATCTGTGTGAGAATGTGAAAGTTTTATTTTTCCTACCAAATACAACATCATTGCTACAACCCATGAACATGGGCATCATTGCAACTTTCAAAGCCTATTTTCTTAAAAAGCCATTCTCAAAGGCAGTAGAAACAACAACTGGAGAAAATGTGATTACGCTCCACGAATTTTGGAAAAAATTTAACATTAAACACACAACTGAGAATATTTGTGACTCGTGGGAGCAAGTGTCTTCTAGTTGCATGAAAACTATTTGGAAAAACCTTCTGCCAGAATGTGCTAATGACTTAGGTTGTTTTCAAAATCCTGTGAACCACGTGGTCAAAGAAATCATTGCAATTGGTGAAGACCTAGGTTTTGATGGTGTTGATGCAGAAGATGTTAAAGAATTATTGGATTCAAATTCAAAAGATTTCAGTGACAACGAACTTTTTGAAATTGAACAACGCACGTATGAAGACAACGAACAAATGGAATGTGAAGATGAGGTTCCAAAGGAAATAACAGTCAAAGAACTGGATGGAATATTTTGCAGTTTAGAATCGCTTAAGCAGCAAGTAATGGATATGGATCCAGGTGTTAATCAAAGAATGCTTGTTTGCCGAGGTCTGGAAAGTCATTTTGCTTGTTATCGTAGAATTTATGCAGATAAGAAAAAAACTAAAACTGTTCAAACAACTCTTTATAACTTCTTTTGATTAAAAAAAATTGCAGTAACTAATGTAGGTGCAAGTATTTATTAAACATTTACTTTGCATTCATTTTTTATCTTTCCTAAAAGAGTACCATATAAAACTATTAGTACAGTAATCGATCAGGGACGAATTGTACTTTTTACCATTGATTATTAGATTTGATATATGCGGTGACATCAAGGGATACCTGTATAGCCCTTGTGGGGTGTACAGCATACTATGATAGCATTGCACGATTACTAGCTCCCTGTTAACACTTTTTTTCTCTAATATATATATATATATATATATATATATATATATATATATATATATATATGCATAAAAATTAAATAGATGTAAATGTAAAATTCCTCAGAAGGAAAGGTATGTGTGTTTATTATTATTACACAGGCATCACCACAGAATCCAAAGACTTATCATAGGAGGCTTACACTATCCACATAGTACCTAGCATACCTCTCCTAGAATACATGCACTAACCAAGCACTCACAACAGACTGACAATCCATTCTACTCATTCACCACTAAGTTAAAAACTAGTCATTAGACCCTTACTAATCACACTCTTCCTCAACTTTTAGGGATGACTTCTTGTTCTATCTCTAGTCACGTGCTAAAAAAATTTCCTCTGTATTATTCCTGTAAAACTAACAATTTATCATATCCTGCCCTCTTTTCCACTTATCAACTTTTGCAACCTTCAATCCATTTCTGTCAAACAAGAAATTTCATTTAATTTGTAAACCTTATAAACAAGAATGATAACTTCCTTATCTCTGGGTATTCTTCATTAACCAAGAAATCCAATGAGTTACTTTAGCAATATGGCCCCTGAACTTTGAATCCCTAGTTTCATTAATTTCCTTAAGTACATTTCTATCAGTACAGTATACCACATGCAATTCTTTTCATCTCAAAATGTATAAATTTACACTTTTCCACATTAAAGTGGTACCAGTTATCTTTTTCCCATAATGTCATCATCTCATCCAATTGGTAACGGGTTGAGTCCACTAAGAAGAAAGGTTCTCCACTTATTGTGATCTTTAGCCATCTCAATCATGACTCTATAGCTGGGTAGATGTGAATGTTCTTTCAGCAACATTATCCAAGTACTTCTCAGTCTGCCTCTAGGTCTTTTTCTTCCGATATATCCATTCAGAGCTAAATATGGGAGTCTATGAGGGGCCATTCTCTGAATATGACCAAACCACCTCAGTTGATGCTTAATGATTGTGTCTATTATATTATCTGGGAGGTCTAAATCTGTTCTGACTTGATTATTAGTCTTGTGTTGCATCCAGTGGGTGTTATTAATTTTTCCGAGGCATTTCATTTCAAATGCTTGAAGTTTCTTGATTGGTTGTTGAGTTAATCTCCAGGCTTCTGAAGCATAAGTAGCTGTTGGGATAATAATTGTTTTATATAATTTTAGATTCGTTGGGATTTTTTTATTTTTCCATATTTTGTTTAGTTTATTCATGTTGGTCCAACCTAGGTTTAGCCTGTGTTTTACTGTTTCCATATTGTTGAAGTTACTAGATATAAGACTGCCAAGATAAACATATTTATTAACTTGTTCCAGTAGGTGATTTTCAAGATTTATAGAAATATTTTCATCTCTACCCATCTTCATTATTTTTGTTTTATGAAGATTTATTTTCATACCATAAGTTTTACAAGAGGCATTTAAAATATTAATAGTTTTTTCTAGCTGTGGTTTAGAATCTGCTAAAATAATGATATCATCTGCATATTTCATGTGATTAATGTTGGTACCATTGATTTTTACACCTGGTTCATCAGCTATGGTTTTACAGACTTCTTCTAGGAAGATGATAAAGAGTTGAGGCGAGAGGGGCGTCTCTGCATTACACCTTTCTCGACTCTGAAATCCTGTTTTAATGTTGTTCATTTTAACAAAAGTTTAGTGTCTCCATAATCAGAATTATCAGAAAATATCCATTTTTATGTTTTTTAGGATAGTAATCAATTTGTTTCTATTAACTGAATCAAAGGCTTGCTTAAAATCTATAAAACAACAGTATAGGGCAGGTTGTATTCCCAATATTTTTCTGCTATATTATTAATGGTGAAGATATGATCTATAGTGGATCTATGTGGCCTGAATCCAGCTTGCTTTTCCTCTATGATTTTTTTCTGTAACCTGTGTTCTCTTTTGTATAATTTGAATGAATAGTTTATAACTGACTTAAGAGTGTTATGGGTCTGTAATTTTCACATATTCTTTTGTCTCCTTTTTTGTGAATTGGTATAATAATTGCTGTTTTCCAGTCAGTTGGAATTACTCCAGTATGAAGAATTTGATTAAATACCGTCAGCTTATTTAAATCATTCTGCAAACTGTCTACATGGCCTTAACTATGACAATACCCAATTTTGCATCATCATCAGCAAACTAAATATTTCCCTTCAAATCATTTCCTTTATCTTTAATGTACAACATAGCAGTAATTCAAGCACAGTTGTGCAGCACTTTATTAGTCACTTGAATTCTGTTCTGCCATATACTATTCTTTGCTATCTATCCATTGGCCATCTCATATGCATACCACCAGCTTCATAGTTACCTTCATTTGCTCCTAATTATTTAAGAATTTTTTGTGGTATCTTGTCAATGCCTTTTCAAAATCTAGTAGTATCATTCTGTAGCCATCTTCTTTATCCAACTCAGCTGTCACTCTATTATAAAAAGCTGAGTAAATTACAAATACAAGACCTGCTTTTCACAAAACCGTGCTTTTACCACAGTTTCATATTCTTATCTACCCATTCCTGAATTTTGCCTCTCATCAACTTCTCCAATACTTTTACCATCACTTTCAAGATACTAATTAGTCTATAATTCACTACCTTTGTCTTAGAGCCTCCTTTGTTCCTTGAGGATTTACTGGAGCTGAGACTCAACTTAAGTCATCAGTGCCAATTCCGTTACTCAATATGAGGCCAGTATACCATGTAATATTCACATCAAGATTCTGTAATATCCTAAGTACCTCTAGTTCATTTATTTCTATTCCATTATCAGTTCTTGTCACATCTGTTACTACATCCTTTCCTGGATGATACACCTACAAAGTGGTCACTCAATAACTCAACTATTTTGTCTGTTTCTTTCACCTCCCTACCATCTGCACTAATTAAATTTATCCTTCCATAATCATTCTTTCTTTTATTTGTCGCATAGTGAAAAACTTTGGGATTTTCTTTGGCTTGTTTGACTAATTCCTTACCACTTTGGTCACTCTTCTTGCCTATACCCTGTAATGTTGACAAGCTTGCTGATCACCTTTCTCCTTATGTATCCTTCACATTTTTTCCTCCCAAACCTGCTTAATGATACCACTCAACCATCTAACTCCTACCTGATTTATCCTCCTGATCTTGGCTATACAGCTGGATATTGCTTCCTTCAGACACCACTTAACTATCTCCCATGCACTGCTAATATTCTTATGCCATGGCACTGCTTCAATTGATTCCTAAGTTTATTGTCATCATCACATGGTATGTAGTTCCATATATACCCCTTAGTGAAAATTTCCAAAAAACCTCTTTGGGAGGTTGCCAAATGTGGAATTTGGTGACCTTTAACTAACAGGAGCCCGTGTGGCTACCTTGGTTATGGACAGGCCCAATGATGCTATCACCAGATCCAACACTCAAACCCTGAGTCTCCTCCAGTCATATGCTGTTTTAAGTAATTATCTCCTAGGCACATAAATTCCATTTCCCTTTTATTCCCCCAATCTATATCCTCATTGTTAAAGTCCTCCATTATGCATTTCATCAACATCTTTCCTGGTATCTCCTGTCTGAAGCAGCAATGGACTGTATATTTTGTCCTGTTAAATTCTATATCACACTAGACTGCCTTCCACATCTCTATCCTAGTAATTATCTACTTTTTACAGTTGCAGTTTATCTGCTAGTGTCTGCAGTAACCCTCTCTCAATCCTATTCAATCTTCTCTAAAAATACCATTCCCTTATATTCTATACCTGAAACAATATCATGCACTGTCAAAATATGTCTAAACTTTTGGCAAGGTTGCACCAACCAATGCCAGTGCCAAAAACTCCTCCTTATGCTTCTGTCATTAGCATACAAATGCTCAAAGAAAAAGGCCTAAATGCTATCAACCTTCTTTCATCCTCCAAACAGGTTATTTGTTATACCGATGGATCGTCAGACACCGGTATGATTAATGGAGGCGCTGGTGTTCTCCTTCTACTCCCGAAAGGTGAAAAACTTTCAATAAAAGTTGGATCTGGGAGAATCACTTCCAATTTTACCAGCGAACTCTACGCAATAAATACAGCACTGGAAGCCTACTTAAAACTATCATCATCTCAACGATCTGAAGGATTTATAATTTACAGTGACTCAAGATCAGCTATGGAGGCAATTAAAAATGGCAATACCAAGCTCACACAAGACATCCATAAACTCTTAAATCAACTAAAGTGTTTAGGAAAAAGTTGCAGTTTACAATGGATTCCTGCTGGTGTAGGCATTGATTACAATGAAGCAGCTGATAAATTAGTAAAAGAGGCCAGAGAACTCAACCAAGAAACTCACATGATAATTCTTGCTGATGCCAATGCACTAGCAAAAGCTAAACTAATTCCACTGAAATCAGTGATACAACATCAAATTCCTGAAATCACTACTGACAGAAAGACTTCCACCATGATAGCAAGACTATGAAGAGGACCATTATAGAGAAATGAAGATCAATACAGAATGATACTAGAACATATAGAAACTGCAACAACTGCCCCAATACTGAACTGACACCCACTCACATCTTTACCTGTCCAGCAATTACAGCAGCCTTGCAAGAAATAGATTCTAATCCTGAACAACAGCTCTATACAAACAAAATCATCGACATAGCCAAAGCAGTACAAGGAGCACACGGAAACATCTAAGACTCTTCAAAGGACAAGACAACAACATTAGCATGCATAAATTGCAAATTTCCTGTAGGTCTACCTTTACACCTTATATTGACTATTTCATTCAATTTTGTTTCCTGAGGGACCAGAAAATGTGGTCATTCTCACACTTGCTTGCCTCATAGGTGCCTGCATGTACATATACTCTCACCTGCATTCCTTCTAATAGCTCCAGTTTCTTTAACTTTGCCCTCTTATGATTTCAGTAGATTTTACTTTCTCCAGACAGCTAACATTAAATCCATTCAAATGTAGTACATCAGACTTATGTAAGTCCTTCCATTAAATTCAGTCTATAGATCTATAAACCACAAACCACTCCTCCTACAAAACATATGTATTGGTAGCAGACTATATTTACTCTCTCAGCATCAACTTCACATAGTATCAATGGTTTAAGCAGCTTTGTATGGAACAGAGCTTGTTTAATCAACAAGCATAAAAGGAGCAATATTTACAGCTGTCAAATATTTCTACAATAGTGGTATAGTAATCATATCACTATTGTATTAGTAATCATCAGAAAGCTGTGCATTAATTAACTGTTAATGTATGAAGGAGGGAAATGTTTTAGTCAAAACTCATGAGCTTGTTATCTGTTTTCATACCACTTGTATTGAAGTAACTTTGCAATTGAAAAACCAGAAAAAAATCCATTTCTAGAATAGGTGATGTTTTGTGTTCTGAATTAATCAGTCTTTTTTATGTTCTAGATACTGATTTTTAAAATTACATAATGAATTTCCACACTTGTTTTGTTGGATACTGAACTGGAAGTTTTGGATAAACTATATTCACAAAGAAACTTAGCTCCAGAGAAAAGTCTGTATTATAAAAATATTATATTCTTTCTGAGATAGAATATCAGGTAAATCTTTTTCAACTGCACCACCTGGTACTGATCATTCTATTTACAAGTCCGAGAGTTACAAAAAAAAAAAAAAAATTCAAGTTTAGGAGACTTGTTTATCCCACAATTTATAATGGAGGGTTTTTAAAATCAGTTAATTGTTTATAGCTTAACATGATGTTAATCTGAGATAAGAAGATTGCTCTAGCATGAGATAAATTCTTGAACTTCTACAATGTGTGCTTAAAAGAGAAAATGCACATGTAAAACTTCACATCTCTTGTCACATGAACTTGTTTATTTATTGTTTTGCTTGTACTATGTCACCTGTAATGCTTCTACTTACAAATACATATTTCATTGTTGGTATTTGTGAACCTATGTTTATTTTAAACTCACCATTTTACACAGATTATTCAGATATGTGTGTGTGAAAGAGATTTAAATTCCTGGGCATGCCAACATTTCTTATTATATTATATATTTTGTCTAATATTCAAGTTGTGATAAAATTAGGATATTATAATTTATATTTGTTTAACTTCATTATAGAAGCTTCCATTCAACTCTGGAAATGTAACTGAATATGAACCTGTGGCATTCTCAGTTATAAATGTACTATCATAACAAGGTTAAGTAATAATTACACGACTTGCCTGTGTAGAGCAAAAGATGTGGCGTTTGCACACCACAGCGCTTGACTGCACAAAGGAAGACTTGCTTTCGAATCTAGTCAGTGACTATAGGAAATTTTTCTAAGCCTTTTTTCAACTGGTTCCCAAGTTAGTTGATCTCTGTTATGGGCAAGCAGATTTTTTTTTTCTGTAAATTCAAGAAAATCGACCGTAGAACCCACATTATTTCAGACATTAAATGTATTGTGTTAGGGACCACGAGATGGCGGCACTTGTTGAGCCATCTCTCTTCACCATGTGCCGCTTAATTAACGATAACATTGGGCCAGCTATCTCTAATTGGGTACCAGTAGAGATTGAATTGCCCACTCACTCTCCAAAAGTTAGATAGTGCTAAAACGGCCTCGCCTACTCCCTATAAAAAGGCATTAGCTGATTTTTTTTTTTTTTTTTTTTTACATGACTTGCCTTATAACTATTCAAGAAAGAAAAGTACAAGAATAGTTGCAACAGTGCATTTGGTGTAGTATATAAATATACTACACCATAAGCATGTTTAGCAAATGTAAACAGGATCCTCCCACGCGCACACACACAGGTTTTATAAACCAGCATATAGATATTGTTTACATAAAATTAAGATTTCTGATAATTTCATAATAACTTCCTTTTAATTTAATGTGTATTATTGTACTGGCATTCCTATTCAGTTTTTAAAGCAAATAAAATGTTCTTCTCTTGTCAGATGTCATCTCCTTCCAGGAGGTTGACTACCATAAGCTTCCACCACGTACGGTTTTTGCTTCTCTTTTGCATTCTTCATAGGACAAAAAGGTCAAGTCCTTAATATTTCCCATTCAATCTGTTCTTTGTCTTCCTCTTCATCGTTTTCCTTGTATCACTTCTACAAGTGTTTTTTGTAGCAATTCATAGTATGTGACCAAGGTAGGTGGTTTTCCTTTTCTTAATGGTTTTCAACAGATTCCTATCTTATCCAATCATTATTCTTGTTGAGAGGCTTATACGCTGGTTAAACATGATAACTAATATTTAAGGAATGGACAGCGTATATAAGAAATATAAAAAAAGTATACTAGAAATTGTCTTACTTTGGCCAAACAGGCAGGACAGCAAATATCAGGATCTCAGAACACAAGGATTACATCCGATTTCACCAGTACAGCCACTCTGGGCTTGCAGACCACGCTCTGGATACTCGCCACAGAATAAGATGGAAGAAAGCCACAGTCATACACCGCAGCAAGTTCAAGTATGAAAGACTATTCATGGAATCAGCCTCAGCCCTTAGGAACATGCCAAACCTCAACAAATTTGGATGCATGAGACTGCCCCAAATTTGGGAAACAATTATCAGAACTTCAGCCCAAAGGCCAAGAACCACCAATATAGCCCACCAGGGGGAACCATCAGGACTTTAGGAAAACGTTAGCTTCCTAGCTTCAGTTCTCATTTGCTGTTATGTAGTACTTGTGTGCACGTGTCTTTGTATTAAGTTCCCAAGAAGATGGCAACGTGACGTTTGCCGAAATATCGGAAAGTATATATTAAAGTTTATTTAATTTATATTTCTAGTATACGCTGTCCATTCCTTAAATATTAGTTATCATCTTATCCAATCATCTCTAATATTTCTAAATTAGTTTTTTTGGCAGTCCGTGGCACTCTAAGAATTCTTCTGAGGATCCACATCTCAAAGGCTTTTAGTTTATTTTCACAGTATTTTGATATTGTCCAAGTTTCTGCTCCATATAGCAGTGTTGACCATACTTAGCATTTGAACAGCCTAATTCTTGTTTTTGTGTAAATTTCCCTTGAGGTCAGAATGTTTTTCATGCTAATGAAGGTTGATCTAGCAATTTCTATTCTTCTTAATATTTCCTTATCACACTTTCCATTCTCTGTAATTAGTTGACCCAAATATATATAACTCTCTACCTGATCTAAAGTATTTCCTCTGATCTTAATATTTATATCGGGTATTTTCTCTTGTTACCAGCATGGTTTTGGTTTTTTTGACTTTGAAATTAAGTCCATATTTTTCACTTAGCTTCAGCGTCTCTTCTAGTAGGTTTTGAAGATCTTTATTATTTTCAGCTAGCAGTACTGTATCATCTGCATATCTTAAGTTGTTTATATTCCTGCCTCCTATGCTGACTCCTTTAAATTCTTCAAATTGCTGGAAGATATTTTCAGTATAGAGGTTAAACAATATAGGAGAAAGAACACAGCCTTGTCTGACACCCTTCTTTACTGGGAATTCCTCCAAGATTTTTCCTGATATTTTTATTGAGGCAGTTTGCTCCCAATATAGATTTATCAGTAATCTGGTATCTTTACCATCTACTCCTAAATTTCTGATGCATTTGATTAGTTGTTCATGTTGTATATTGTCAAAGGCCTTTGTGTAGTCAATAAAACATAAGTAGACTTCTTTCTGCTTCTCCAGATATCTTTCTATAATAGTTCTAATGGTGAAGAGTCTTCTCTAGTTCCTTTATTTTCCTGAAAACCAGATTGTGTTTCATTAATTTCCATTTTGATTTTATGTTTATTTCTTTCTAAGAGGATATATAACAACTTTTGCTCTCTGAGTGATTGTTCTGTACTCTTCACATTTGATTGTCTTCGATTTTTTAGGTATTGATAAGAACGTTGAGTGCTTAAAATCTTTTGGCAGGTGTCCAGTTTCGTATATTTTGTTACATATGTCAGTCAGTGAGATCTTATAGCCTTTAGATATTCTACCATAATTCCATCTATTCCTGGAGCTTTTCCTGGTTTCAGTTTCCTAATGACATTTGTTACTTCCCAAGTAAGAATAGTAGGCCCTTCCAAATCTTCTTGCATTGGCTTATCTATTCTATCATGATCGTAGAGTTCCTTTGAATACGCTACCCATCTATCCCTTATTTTGTCTTTCTCCATTAGGATGTTTCCACTGGTATCTTCAATGCAATGAGAGCCTACCCTTTTGCAAGATTTGCTAGTTAGCTCCCTAACTTTTCTGATAATTTCATAATAACTTCCTTTTAATATGTATTATTGTAGGACACAGCATATCATGTAGTGGAAAAAGTAATGAATACTATTACTACTGTAATGTGAGTGGGAAAATATTGGGCTGCAATAAAGTACATTTTTTTTTATTCTTGAATTATTTATTTATAATATACCTTGTGAAATGTAGACCCAATATCTATATTGTCCTTAGTGCTTCCAGGGCAGTTTGCTATTTCCTTAACTTCAGCAATCTTCATAGTAATACCTGTTCTTTGCTCAGCTATGGGTACCACAAACAATGGCATTAAATTCCATAGTATGTAGCATACTATGGAATTTAATTGATGACTTCACCCAATATAATTGAGTGAAGTCATCAATTACATGAAAAAGTAACATGCAATCTTCTTCATATTTTGAATTCAAGCCTGTGGTTCATAAAATCATTCCCTTCAATGCTTTTTTTTTTCAATCTGTTTCAAGCAAAATAGGACTACTGAACTGATTGTTGCAAAGTATGTAGTAGTTTAGAATTGCTAGCTTTATTACTCAACCTACTACGTGAGAAGTGAAAACAAGCATATTGCTGCTATTGTTTGGATTCTTAGAAGTTAGCACATTTCACAAATCTCTCATTCAGTGAAGTAACCAACTAACTGACCCAAACAAGAATCACTGACATGAATCCCCCCAACTTGTGATGGCTCAACTTTTACAACTTTATTTATAGTAAGACACGACAGTCAACAACAGTTTGCAGCTGTTCCTAGAGTGAATGCATCTCTTTTGCAATGCTTCATTATCTGAAAAGAGGAAATGTGATGCTCAGAATGTCAAATCAATAATATTTGAAAAGCATACGTTTGTTTGATTTTCTTCAATTTTTGTGGTGGTGGTGGTTGGTATTTTAAAGGTAAGAAATGGGATTCTAGGAGCAGAACTCTAATTTATAATGTGTTTAAAGTGAAATGAGATTTGTATCTGTCATCCAGAAACAAAGTGTAAATCTCTTGGTGGTAGATTAGGGATGTATCAACTTGAAAGATTAAAGATGTTATTTATAATTTCATCTGTGAAAACAATCTCCTTGATGCAGTAGGACCTAAAAAAGCAGCCACCTTTGTTTTGATTTTCCTGTGCTTTCAAGTATATATTTTTATTTATTAAAAAAAAATGATTTTTTTTCAAATCACTTAGTTACAAAATGAGTAATGTAAACATATTAATCAAGAAAAGTGTAAGATACTTTTCCTTTCCTTTAGTGAACCTGTTGTTTTCTTAGAAACAACAAGTGCTTTTCGTTTAGACTGGGAAAGCACCTGTTGTTTACATCACACCAAAGCATGGTATGAATGTAAATTTAAGGAAGCCTTTTAGATTCTTATCAACCACCCTAATCTTAATAATAATGATGGTCTGGAAAGCTCATATTCTACCCACTCAACCTTTCTCCTTAAGAGTTAACTATAAATAGGACCATAGGTAATCCAGGATCTTAAATCTAATATAACAATTGCCATGTTAAATTAGGACATCATTTTTACTGCAATAAAACTATCTATATGAAAGAATGTTTCTCTGATGTTATCTTAAATAGAACATAGCTTTGATGTAGTTACTTTATTTATTTTAATTTTATTTTATTTTCACTAGAGGTCATGCCAGTAGAATAACATTCAAATCATTGTCTCTTTAGCATTTAGCATACTGTGAAATGTAATTTAGCTTCTCTCTATATACCGTATTTGTTGGCGTATAAGACGCACTTTTTTTCTTTGAAAATAGGTCTGATAAACAGGGTGCGTCTTAATACGCCGATACCCAGTTTTTTATTACTTTCATTTCTGGAAATTTTCTCTGTTCCGAGTTACGTGATTTCTTCCTTGTGGTGTGTGAGAGCATTCCAGTTACGTAGAATTCAGTGGATGCGCATGCTGTCGCAATTGTTGTGAACGGTGATAAATTTCTGCCGTTAAATTTTCTCTAAATTTCTTTGCACGTTATGGCTGAAAAACGTTGGCAGTGCTACAATATTGCACACAAGCTATGTGTGATTGCGTATGCTAAAGAACATGGAAACAGAGCTGCAGAGAGGCATTTCGGGCCACCCCCAACTGAGAAAATGATAAGAACGTGGCAGAATCAGGAAGAGGATCTAAAAAAAGCAACTCACAGTAAACATAATCTACGAAGTGGAACTGCAAAATGGCCAGAACGTGAGGTAGAACTGAATACTTGAATTTTAGACCACAGAAAAGCGGGACTTTCAGTGTCTACAAAAATGATTATTCATCAAGCGAAAGCAATAGCCACTAACAGAGGGATCGACAACTTTACTGGATCAATATCATGGTCTTCAAGATTCAAGAAGAGAAACTAGCTATGTTGTGGACTAAAAAATATCACAAAAGATGCCAGCTGAATATGAAGAAAAAATGATTGAATCTCATTGATTTGTCATTAATGCAAGGAAACGAGAAAATTTTGAACTTGCGCAAATAGGAAACATGGACGAGGGTCCGCTGACTTTTGATGCGCTCTCAAACAAAACTATATTCCAAGGGCACTAAAGGTGTTACTGTTAAAACTGTGGGGCACGAAAAAACTCACTACATGGTTGTTTTATCCTGCTGTGCTGATGGGACAAAATTGCTGCCACTATTGATTTTTAAAAGGAAGACGATACCCAAAGAAAAACTGCTTAAAGGAGTGTTTGTACATGTTCACGCAAAAGGCTGGATGGACGGAGGAGGAATAAAGTTATGGATAGATAAAATTTGGTCTAGGCACCCTGGCGGACTGTTGAAGAAGCTTGACCTGCTAGTATGGGATCAGTTTAGTTCTCACAGAACAGAAGATGTTAAAAATAAACTCAAGGAATTAAAAACTCAGTTAGCTGTAATTCCAGGAGGTCTAACTAGTTAGTTTCAACATTTAAATGTTTGGATTAATAAACAATTTAAGGCATTTATGAAGGAGAAGTGGAACAGCTGGGTGCAGTCTTCAGATTTTGGGGTTATGCCATCAGGAAGAAGGAAGAGCCCTAGCATTTCACAAGTTTGTGAGTGGGTCAAAGCTTCATGGGATGCTGTGAAAACTGAGACAGTGGTTAAATCATTTAAGAAGTATTTAAGTTTTGATGAAGAAGATCAAAAGGTGGGTACTCTTTCTTAGTTAGATTAGGTATTTGTTGAAAGTAGACCTACATATTACTTTATATTTGAAATACTGTAAATTCATTATAATATTCAGTGATAAAGTTTTTTTCCTAAAAAATGTGTACAAAAAAGGGTGTGCGTCTTATACGCCGGCAAATACGGTATATATGTGTGTACTCCAGATGATGACCTTAATATGAAGATTAAAATAATTATTTATAACACGGTTGTGGAGTCCATAATTTGTCTAAAATGAATTAAGATACCTTTTCTCTTTTCAGATTTTTTTAGGTGGCAAAGTAATCATCTACTTTTATTCTTGGTGGTACTGAGTCTTTTTTTTTTTTTTTTATGTTGGGCCCATACACAGGAAGTTGATTGGTCAACCTATAGTACATTAGTACCGTGTATGGGTGGTGGGTTGGGAAAGGAGGAATTTGTTTACATTTGATTTGAATGACTTTAAATTGTATTCGTTGGGAAACAGCAGGTGGAAGACTGTTCCACAGTGCAGCAGTTGCAGGGATGAAGGAAGAGGAAAAAAAAAAATTGTTCTGTTTATTTCTAGGGGTACTGTGAAGGGATGTGCAGCAGCTGCACATGTTCCAATGAGTTTAATACTGAGCAGGGGAATTATTGATGTTATTTCGGATGAGATTTTCCCATGGAAATATTTGTAGAATATACTTACTACAGAGACCAAACATCTGTGTGAAAGTGGGGGGGGGGGAGTTGGTAAGGGATGGATCATTGATAAGTCTAATTGCCCTCCTCTGTATTGAGTCAAGCAATTTGAGAGAGCTCTTAGGGGGCCCACCCCATATGTGGGAGCAGTATTCAATAGTTTGGTGGATTTGTGACTTGTATAATGTTAGTAGCTGTTCAGGGTTGAAGTAATGTCTTGAGCGGAAGAAAAATCCTAGTTTTTTTGAGGCTGAGGATGCAATGTTTGAGATATGTCTATGCCAGGAGAGGTTTGATGTGAGGGTGATTCCGAGGAGAGAAATCTCAGGCTGTCTGGAAATTTGGGTATCATTGAAAAAGATACTGGGAAATAGTACAAAACTGGATTTTGTTGGCATTGAAATTTATGAAGTTATCCAAACTCCATTGTAGTATGGCTTGGAGACCGGAGGATATATGAGGATGGTGGTGGTGGTTGATGTTCTGTAGGATGAAGTGAGTTGTGTAGGGTAAGGCTTATCAGATGCAAGCGAGGAGTGTAGTGTGCTATCATCTGAAGTTTATATTGAGTTCCTCAACATCTGAAGTTATATTGAATCATTTTGAAGTTATAATTACAATCTGACATTGCACCTTCCTAGGAGATCCTCCTCTGGGAAGTAGTATATCCTACTACCACTCTTAGAACAACACTTGCTGTGTTCGAAGGTTTAGCATTGTGCATTTAGCTTCTTGAAATGGGAACTTACACAATCACACTCCCTTTGTGAATAATTATATTAGTTTCCATTGTGAAGAATTTATGGAGACAAAAACATGTGTTGGAGTAATTACTTATATGAAAATAATAATCTCTGTATTGAGGTTATTATCAGGAAACATACACAAGCTACGTGACACTACATAAAAGTAAGACAAATCTAAATGTTTGTTAATCTTTTACCCTTGCCTGACTTTTGGTGAAAAAATAAATAAAATAATAAATTATACATAAATATAAATTAATAAAATAAATTTTTATATATAAGTAATATACAAATGAAAAAAAAATCTAAACAAATAATAAATTATTAATTATATGAAGAGCCAAAGGCTTCAATTCAGCGACATACACTTATTTAAGTTAAGGGATATTACATCCCATATTGTTTCATAGCCGAATATAGTAAATATATAAAGTTCGGCGAGTCCAAGCGTAACGTAGAACAATAATACAGCTCCTAGGAGCTGGGTTTCACATTATGGGGAAATATCAAGAATAGTGATCGGAGCTTGCTCCACCCTTACCATGAGTTGCCTCAGTGTTGCATTCCCTAAAGGGTCAGTTGTAACACTATCCAGGACTTGCCGAACTTTATATATTTACTATATTCAGCATGAAACTCTTTGAGTTTCTTATTCAGCTATGAAACAATATGGGATGTAATATCCCTTAACTTAAACAAATAATAGTTTCATAGCGGAACTACATTAAACACATCGCTACAGTCCTATTATATGAAGGTTTTCTTATGTTGGGGTTCTGCCATCATGTTCTGAATGCTATTATAGATTGCATATGGGTCCTCCAGATTCTTACTAATCTATCATTGTTTAGATTCGATGTTGCTTCAGCATCTCATAAGCTTCCTTGAACTTTCTTTCAAATCAGGTTTTGATGCAGTGTTGGGACTTGGCATCTTTCCAGTTGATTCTATAACATGTTTGAAGTACATGGTCTGACAAGCCTGTTTTAGGAGGAATTTAATGTGGTGTTTATATTTGCCTTTTCTTATTAGGATGGTGCATTCTATTTTCCCTATGTAGGGTAGATTACAGGTGCACTGAATTTTTTGTAAACCCCTGGGTGGGCAAGGTAGGAAAGGGATCTTCGGATGAGCTGAGTCTACTTTTTTAATTTTGCAGGAGGTTTGAAGCCTTAATGTTGTATTTATGTAGTGTTCTATTTCTTTTTGTTCTGATATTCCATAATGTATAATATGGCTATGGCATTCTTGTAATCTTTTTTGATTTTAGTGGGTGCTTTTTTAGGGTGCTATTGACCCTTAGTTTTGTGGTCAATGGTGGTATGAATTTTTTTGTATGTATTGGCCTGCATGTGTAGCTTTGTAGTAGACTGTGAATGAAAGGCAGCCTAAAGGAAATGTGTGATAAGTGTGTAGAACCATCAAACATAGAGCCATAACAATTCGTTCCAATGAGCAGGCACTGAAGAAGGAATATGAAATTATTAGCCAAACGTTTAGAAAAAATGGCTATAATAAAAAAAAAAAAAACAGTTCACAACAAGGTCCTCCACAATAATGCCACTATAATCTTTTCTGCTTTTAGTGGCATTATTGTGGAGGCCATATAGAATGCCATACCATACATCAGGGGAATATCAGAAAAAATAGAACACTATAAATACAACATTAAAGCAACCTTCAAACCTGCAAAATTAAAAAGTATACTCAGCTCATCCAAAGATCCCCTTTCCTACCTTGCCCATCCAGGTGTTTACAAAATTCACTGCACCTGCAACCTACCCTACATAGGGGAAACAGGATGCACATTTCCCAATAAGAAAAGATGAACATAAACACCACATTAAATTTCTCCACTATGGCAAAACAGGCCTGTCAGACCATGCACTTCAAACATATCACAGAATCAACTGGAAAGGTACCAAGTCCCTCCACTGCTCCAAAACCTGGTTTGAAAGAAAGTCCAAAGAAGCTTGTGATATGCCAAAACATCATCCGAATCTAAACAACAATGATGAATTAGTAATTCCAAGAATCTGGAAGACCATCTGCAACCTATGTAGCATCCAGAATGATGGCAGAACCCCAACACAAAATCTTAATATAAAAGTACTGTAGAGATGCATTTAATGTAGTTCTGCTATAAAACTATTTTATTTTAGATTTTTTTATCATCTGTATATTATTATAGTTATATATATATAAAAATTTATTTTATTTTGTTAATTTATATTTATGTATTATTTATTTTTTCATCAGGCAAGGGTAAAAGAGTAACAAAACATTTAAATATATCTTACTTTAGTGTATTGTCATGTAGCTTGTGTCCTGTGCAGATGTGTTTTCCTGATGATGATGCTGATATAGAGTCAAAATTTCATCATGCACTTCAGTACCTGAAAACAAAAAATCTCCTTTTCACTTCCTTACATGATCCTTTGTACAGTTTCTAATCTCTTGTTCTAGTATATCCATTATCCTATGTAATAATTTCCCTGTATCTATTCGATAGGCTCCACTCACCAACTTATACATCTCAATCATATCATCTCTCCTATCTGCCAAGCTCTGAAAACCACATTCTCTCAATATTCTAGAATCTTTAGACGGCCTTAGTTATTTGCCTCTACACTCTCCAATGTTTTCTTATCACCAATATAACCAAGTGAAGATCTGTGCACAGCAATCAAAAATGAGGCCTAATACAGTGGAACTATCACTTTATCCATACATAGCAGCAATTTTCTGTATAACCCTTACAACTTTAGCAATATGTTCCCTAAACTTTAAAGTTCTCTAACCACAAAGATTCCTTGCCTTCATCTCCTGAAGCAAAGTTCCTCCAATATTAAAAACTGAATAACTTCCACCTGAAAATGATCCACAGATCTCTTCAATATCCCACATAAATAGGGGGGGAATGTCAGGGGAGTAGACTATAAGATCTGTTGCAGAATACAAGTGAATAGGCATATGTAAGAAAGTATTTAATCTGTTATTAAGAAAGGAGAGGTCACGATTGCCAAGCATTTGCTCAATGATACGATTTCGTTCATTTGTGTTTGCACTCTGCCACAGAGCACAGTGTCCATTAAAGTCACCCATGAGAAGTATGGCTGAGGCAGTTGGAATATAAGATTATCACATTCGGTGTCACTTAACGTGAAAACCAGTGGTAAATAAATGACACCTACTATAATAAGAACTCCCGTGGATAGGCAAACTTAAGTATGTCCAACTTAACACTGCTCTGGAAGCAATGTTAAGTTGGACATAATTCTCTTGTTTCATTTTGAAGTTATAATTAAGTAACTTTCCTGCACTGTGGAAAGAACTATTGTTGTTTCAAGCACAGTGCTGTAAACAGTAATGGTGTATAATTTTTGACTGAGCGGAAGTTATTCTGCTGTATTTCCAAGCATGTGCAGAAATGAAAAGAACATTACAGGATGTTGCTAAACAACTTGCTGTTAAAGAAGGAAAGGAACACAGCAGCAGGAGAAAAATTGGGGTTTCTGTATCTTCAGTACATCAAGATGGAACAGAAATTAGAAGAAGAGTTAGAAATGGAGACTGGGAGAGGATATCATTTTATAAAGAGATAAGTGTCAAGTTTATTGTGGCCATTAATCCATACAGGATTTAATTCAGTTAAAACTGGAAGGAATTTTATTGCTCTCCAGTTCAAAGAGAAATGCACTGAATAAAATTTCTGTTGTCTTATTTAGGATTCTCTATCTTAAAGGTGATTTAAAGCTGCTAGTATACTTCAGTGAAGAATGTTGAGACTTCTTCATATAGAAAATGGATTCATTCTAAAGTGATGATTTTGCTGCTACTTTCATATAGAAGGTGAGCCAAGTTACTGAACTGTTCTGGATGAAGACAAGGTATGATTTCTTCAATGTTCCATGATTTGAGATGCAAGAAGTTTGAACTTCTGTTTCACTGAGCACACATTAATTGGTTGATTAATCATATTAAGCGAGGTTTTCCTGTAATTTTTTTTTCCAATTAATAACTGTGTGGATGGCTGCATAGCCTTTTGGAAATAGTGTTTGCTTCTATAACACTGGACTGTCCAAAGAGAGAAAGACCATTATAGGTTTGGTTCTGGTTCCCAACTGGAGGAACTTTTTCTAGGCTTTCCTACAGCCAATTCCTGGGTGTTAGTCAGTCTTTGACAGAGGCAACTCTGAGGTTTTTAACCTTGTATCTTGAACACTTGCACCAATACAAGTGTTAGAATTTAGGAGCCATGAGATTGGTGGTAGTTGTTATTATATCGTCATCCCCCCCCCCAAAAAAAATTAAAATAAGCTTTAGATAATTGATAGCCTAGGTGCAGTACCAGTGAAAGATGAAGACAGGCTTCCTCCACATACTCTGCTTAGGGAATAAAAAGGCATTAGAGGATTTAGAAGCTTTTCTTTTCTCATTTTTAACTAGTGTATGTAGACAGTCTCAAATACCAAACTATAAAACTATGTCTTGTATTCTATACCTGAGAATGTATGTGGTTTCAATTGAACACTACTGTAGATATATATTCACAGACTTGTACAAAGCTGCTAGAATTTAACTTTTTCTTTCTTTTTTTTTTTGTCTAGATAATTTGCATACAGTTAACTTTGTCAAAAAAAAATTCCGACATATCAAAAAAACTAATCCAAGGTATTGTATTAATATTGTGATACACCATTTTACTACTTAAAATATAATCTTATTATCAACATAACCCTATGTATTACCATAGGTCTTGCTCAAATTGACAAGATCTCAATATAAAGGCCAAAATCCATCAATGTGATTTGACTTTCTATAAAGCATTATGGTGAAGGGCAGCTTAATGCCCTCCTGCTGCCTACATACCAGTAGCTAGTTGTGTAGATATTGTTAAGTATATTATATTTTCTGACAGAAATGGGACTCCCATGTTACATTTTTAACAAATACGTTGAGGTTCATAATTAACAGAATATATTATGTTAAAAAATTTGTCAATTCATCATTTTTAATATGCTTGTATTATTCATGGATAAATTCTTTACTGCAATAAGGTATCACCTGTTGGGGTGGAGATTACTACAACAATCTGATTCCTTTGATTCAAACACAAAAATCATAGCCATTACTAATTTCTTCACACATTCAACCTTTTGCCATTAGAGAAACTTTATCTACATAACTATACTATATGTAAGAAATAACATTGTAAATTTTTCTGTATATAATGCAGACTATTGTTTACATTGTGGCTGGAACTTGCTGCTGCTAGTTTCCAAGGCAAGCAAAGAAATTTTTTCACAACTCTTTTCGGTACTTAGCAACAAGCAGTTATAATAAACTGGCTAATGAAATTAAGTCTGTGACATCAGGATACACTTTAGAAAAAGATTGAGAGACTACCTCTGGGGACTAAATAATGTTGACTTTTATATTAAATGCAATTATAGAAAATTACTCTAAATGTTATATATTATGTCTCAGTTATATTCTTTATGTATACGTATACCCTCATAGATACAATCATTTAATTTTTTAGTGACTGTATCACCTACATTTGTATTTTTATAGTAACCACTTTCCTAAGTCTTTTCTTTAGCTATCAATCTCTATATTACCACTTGAAAAATAATTGTAGGATTTTTTATAATATATTAGTATTTCTTTTTTACTATTTATTATTATCACTTGTATTGTTCTAAATACTTGTTGCATCTACTGTATTATATTTTCATTGGTACTACTTCCCCATTGCTAATAAATTTCAATTTCAACTCAACAAAAAAAAAAAAAAAAAATATATATATATATATATATATAATCCATAAGATTACCAATTGCTGCATTTTTATAGAGTTAATTTTTAAGTTAAATTGAATATTTATATATTTTTAAGAAAAGTAATTAGACCTGATTTATTCATTTCTACTGAAATTGAGAAAAAAAAAAGGAAACTGCCATATGCAACACATCATTTTTGTAAGGCTCTAAAATTTTCTTAAAATGACACTAGCCTTGCTTGAAAGAGGTCTAGAAAATTCTGTTCAGCATAATATACTACATGCTTGGCCAATCACTACACCAAAAGAGTCGAGAGAAAAATCTGGTATATCAGTTATGGAGAGGGAGTAGCTCTATAGTTTAGTCAGTAAGATAATAACCCTTCAGTTGGAAAGAAGATGGGATTTATCATCTAGTATGCAAAGAATCTGTATAGGGGCTTCTCAAGGCAAGATTTACCCACTGGAAATTAAGATTTTTCATCCTGCCAGAGAATAAATAGTTTGACAGACATAGCAGGTTATGTATATAGGACTGGCTGATCTATCCTGATATTAATGAGATTTATATAAAAGCTAAATTTTTTGGATGTGAAAGGCCACTGAGAGCCTAAATGCATTAAGGGAAAGGTTTAATTATGAAACAATATATTTTTTTTAAATATAAGTATTTGTTAATAAATTTATCAGAAGATTTATTTGATGAATTTTTCATCAGGATGGGAATGACAAACTTTTTAATCTAAGAATTCATTTTGTTATTTTATATGCAACATGATACAGTTATCAAAAATAATATCTGAGAGGTTACTACAGTTTTTTTTATTAAAATCATAAAACATGGAGTTTATTTTTAATTGATTTCACATTGAGAATAATTTTTAAAAAAATTTTTTTTTTTTAGTTTTCTTAATCCATTTAAATTTGCTAATATAATGATCAAGTAAAAACATATGCTATATATAATATATAAACAAAAATACTTTCTTGTGATTTAAGCACACACACACACTTACTTTCTTCCCAAAAGAAGAAAGTGATTTATCTGCAATAACAAACTTGTCTCGTGTGGTAAAGCTTTGGCACCCAAGATAGACATCAGCCTAATAAGAAATGAACAAAAAATAATTCAAAATGTTTTAATTTTACTGCAGATAACTAACAAATAGATGCATTACTCCCTCTCTGTAATATAATATTCTTTGACCTCATGCTTATCAGAAATCATCTACCAAAAAACTACAATTTCCTGTGCCTAACTGACATAATGCATATTAAAACCAAGAAAAGTTTCAGCTTAAAATTTTTAAGTGGTACATTTTTTGTTCCTGAAAATCAAGGGAATTTGAGGACTTTCAGGGTGGTACTGTCTAAAAATCTCAACAACAGAAAGTTTTCACACTATACTAAATTTTTTTTTTAAATTGTTAATTGCCGACTTCTGAAAGGAAGTGTGCTAAGACAAATGATATGATGTAAACTGCTTCTATATAAAAGTAGCCTAGTCATGAAGATACCTCATGCGCAAACTTTGTTTGCTTACACTTGATCAAGAATTAAACAAGAACATAATTTCTTGTTAATTATAATAATTTAACTAGTGTGTGGGGGAGGAACTTTCTACAACTATCTCAATAATAAGGTGACAACCTTTTTACTACTTAAGGAAGTATGCTTTGCATTATGGGATGCTAAAGTCAACAGCTTCTGCATACAAGTACTCTAATCATGAAAATACCGTATTTTTCTGTGTATAAGGCGATACTTTTTTCTAAGATTTTTAGATCAAAAATTGGGGATCATCTTATATGGGGGGTAACTGGCTGAGAGACCCACAGTTGCCTTGGCGAAACTGCCAGTACCCTGTCTCTGCAAACAGGCTTCCATCAATCACTAGCCTTTGTTAACTCTGTCGATTGTCATCATTAACAGCTGATTCTGAATAAACCAATCAGAACTCTGAAAGCATTCATACGTCTGCAACTCGTTGGTGGGGCAAGTTAATGCATTAACAATATTTTGAGCAGTAGCCCATAAAAATGTCCGAAAATAAAAAATGATTGTCATATTCTTCAAAATTCAAGTTAAAAGTCATCAATTACGCAAAAGAACATGGAAATAAAGCTTCAGAGAGACAGTTTGGACCTCCTCCCACTGAGCGTATGATTAGACAGTGGAGAAAACAGGAAGAACAACTACTCAAGATGCCAAAATAAAAGAAGAGGGCCTTAAGAGGAAAACCAGCAAAATGGCCCCGGGGGGGGCTGCTACTTCCGTATAAGATTAGCTAACTCATCTTCAAAAGCCCATATAAAGATTCCTCTTGTCACAATGAGAATCAAATGCAGATCTTTTCCAATTTAAGGGTACAATGTTCAGCTGGTCTTCAAATTGCACTACAGATATGTTTGTTAAACAAAACAAGTGGTGACAGAAGGATAGTAGAAAATTTTAAAGAGGAGTACAAACAGAAGCCATCCAAAACTTGAAATGTGGAAAAGCAGCTGGAATAGATAACATACAACCAAAAATGCTCAAATATGGAGATAAAAGTTTTGCAGTGGATATGGATACACTGCATAATTTAGAGGGCTTGGGCAGAAGGTCAAATTCTAGATCTCTTATAGTTTCATCTATAATTAAAAAAAAAAAAAAAAGCTGAATTTGAGAATTATAGAGGAATTTCTCTACTAAGTGTTCCAATAAGATGTAAGTATACTCAAAAAGATTACATAAGTAATATGGATATTAGATCCAGCATTATTTCATTCCTTGGCATTCACGGGTTGCCTTAGTGTGGGCTACTTAAGAGACATAGGTGCTGCCCAAGCATCTATATATTCGCTGTTTATTAATCCATTTTGATAAGGTTTCACTAACCTGACAGCTGTTTCGAACTGGTTGGTTCTCTTCAGAGACCAGGCAGAAACCTTAAGAGAGCAAAAACTCATTCATTACTAAGGAACTTGAAATGTCAGAGAAATAAATTTTTTGTAAGCAAACTCTTGGTCAGTGCATAAAAGTAATTACTAAAATAAAGAGCCGAAGGCTTCAGTTTGGCAATGCAAAACTACATAAGCAAAGTGGATATTAGATCCAGCATTTCAAAGCCAAATGTAGAAACTGTGAAAGTTTCGTAAGGTAAGTTGACCAGAGAGCTGACGGGAATACACTCTCTGGCATTCACAAGTTGCCTTAGTGTGGATTACTTAAAAGACATAGGCATCGCCCAAGTGTCTATATATTTGCCTTTTATTAGTCCATTTTGATAAGGTTTCGCTGGCCTGAAAGCTGTTTCGAACTGGTTCAAACTCTTCAGAGACCAGGCTTTCACTGACCGGACAGCTGTTAGGCCAGTGAAACCTTATCAAAATGGAGTAATAAAAGGCGAATATATAGAAGCTTAGACAGTGCCTATATCTTAAGTGGTTCACACTAAGGCAACTCATGAATGCCGAGGTGTATACTCCTGTAAGCTCTCTGATCAACTTACCTTATGAAACTTTCATAGTTTTAACATTGAGCTTTGAAATAATGCTGATTCTAATATCCCCTTTGCTTATGTAAATTTGCATCACTGAACCAAATAAGCAAAAGCGTTATGCCGAAGCCTTTTGGCTCTTTATTTTAGTAAATACTTAAAAACAGGTTGAGAAAAATTGTGGAAAAGAAAGATGGAGAAGAACAAAGCTGGGTTCAGGCCATAGAGAGGTAGTCAAGATCAGATTTTCACTTTGACAACTAGTTGAGAAATCATGGGAATATAACAAGGATCTGCACTTACGTTTTGTAGATCTGGAAAATGCATACGGAAAGGTGTCCCAAAAAAAGCTTTTCAAAATGCTACAGTTATATGGGATAAATGGAACATTATACAGAACAATGCTAGTCTATTTAAATTATAAGTCAGTAGTAAAAATTGAAAGAAATACAGGAAAATGATTTGATATAAAATCTGTAGATAAGACAAGAATGCTTATTATCTCTAGTATTATTCATCATCTATATGGATTGTATTATCAAAGAGCATAGTATTAAACCTGATAATGGAATCAGAGATATCAAATTATAAGTCAGTAGTAAAAATTGAAAGAAATACAGGAAAATGATTTGATATAAAATCTGTAGATAAGACAAGAATGCTTATTATCTCTAGTATTATTCATCATCTATATGGATTGTATTATCAAAGAGCATAGTATTAAACCTGATAATGGAATCAGAGATATCAAATTATAAGTCAGTAGTAAAAATTGAAAGAAATACAGGAAAATGATTTGATATAAATTCTGCAGATAAGACAAGAATGTTTATTATCTCTAGTATTATTCATCATCTATATGGATTGCATTATCAAAGAGCACAGTATTAAACCTGATAATAGAATCAGAGATATCAAATTATAAGTCAGTAGTAAAAATTGAAAGAAATACAGGAAAATGATTTGATATAAATTCTGCAGATAAGACAAGAATGCTTATTATCTCTAGTATTATTCATCATCTATATGGATTGCATTATCAAAGAGCATAGTATTAAACCTGATAATAGAATCAGAGATATCAAACTTAGTTCTATGCTTTATTCTGATGTACTGCTAAATGCATCCAGTGTAAGTCTCGAGGGTTCTCTAAGTTGCTTAACACTATAACTAATTTCACATGAAAATTAGGAATATAAAGATCAATACTATGAAAATAGGCAGGAACATAAAAAAAAAACTTCAACTGCATTGTCAGTGGAGAACCTATAGAGCAAGTAAAACATTTTAGCTTTTTAAATAGAGTTTTTAGTGAATATAGCAAATTAAACTTGGAAATAGATAACAGAATAAGTAAAGCTGGTATGGTGGAAGCCAGTTGAATAAATGTATATGAAATAAGAGGGAAATATGGCAAAACACCAAACTAGCAGTATATAAGACAGTGTTCAAACCAAGTTTAAGTTATGGATTTGAGAGTTGGGTTAGAAATAAAGCACTCAAACTAGAGACCACAGATATGACAGTTCATCATATTAAAAATGAAGATATTAGAAAGGAACTTGACATTGTTAGCATTCAGGTAAGTGTGAGCAGAGCTAATTTAAAATTGTATTGCCACTTAAACAGAATAGGTGAAGAAAGGCTAGCAAAACAGATGTCTAGGATTGATTCAGTCAGAAGTGCCTTAAGCTCGAAACATTGGATAAAGCAATGTTAGAGTGTTGACAAGTGATAGACGAATTCGAAGAAAAATTGTTGACAAGAGATTATTAATAGTGTAAACATATCATGTGGTGTCATAGTAGTCTGAACTCCCCTTGAAGGTGCATATCAAGAAACTGATAATGAGAACACACACCTGAGAAACAAAGATACTAGTGCCTAGCACCCTTCAGTTTCTGGACAATGCATCTGGATTTTCCTCCTCTTAGTTACTGAATGCAAAATCTTGGTGTTATAAAAGTAAATTATTTAAATGAAACACTAGAGCTATTAGGTTTTGTGAGAAATTCCTGTGGCTTAAGATAATACTATGTTAAAATATAAGAATTTTTTTTTAATCAGTTAAATTATTCCTTAAGTAATGGAATAATTTTCAAGAAAACAATTTCAAACCTTATTTCAAATTCTTTAAGTAGATGATTGGCTTTTTCTGGGTTCTCTCTGAACAGCTGCTGATATCCACTCCACGAACTAAGATATCCAATGAAACCTTGTACCGTACTCATCACTTCTGTAATAATTCCTGTCAGCCTGGAGGGGGAGTAAAAAAAAAGCGTGTGAGTACAAACACAGAGCTATATACATAGATTTAAATACAGGTTTACATCAGTATGATAAATAATATCACAAAGCACAACTTGGGGGGGGGGGGGAATACCATCGAGACCAGAAGATTTCTTCATTCAAGATTAACCTGATGACAAAGATTACAACAGGAAGCAGGTGATGCACTGATTCTGGTGTGGTTAGCATTCATTTGCCTTGATGATCTGCAGGAGATAGAGAGGAAGAGTAATGCTAACAGGTCATGTCGGTCCTTAGGTATTGTTACAGTAGCCATTAAGAATAGGGTAGAAACAAAGAATGACAGAAATTGCACCTAGTGGTCTTTTCAAGGGACCAAACGACATGACTACTATTTGTGCAAGATGCGAGCTCTTCATTTAGATCTTTTGAAATCAAATTTGGATTTGTTGATCGTTGTTGACAACTCCTGTGTGCATCAACACAGACTGATAATCAAGCTGGAGGCTGACTTAACCTATTTACGATATGCAGAAACCTCCTCAGGGTGCTTAAGGATCAAAGCTTTATAACTGAGAGGAAACTTCTACATAGCCTTTAAATGAATGCGGAGAACTGACCAGGACTCTGATGTAATGTCCAATCCTCACCTCGTTGTGCACCCTGTTAGGTACTTGGATAATGAATGTACGAGGATGGGCTGGCAATTTCGGATTTATTATTATTATTACATCACACCTCTAGGGAGTCCAAGGACTCATCGAGAGAGGGCATCTACTCTACAACTTGCTCTCTCACTACTTCACCAACTTTCATCATCTAACACCAATGCCATCTACCGCCAACTACCACCACTAGTACTTTCACAGACAATCATAAACATCCATGCCCACGGCAGGATTCGAGCCCACAACCTTTTGGCTGGAGAGCAGATACGCTAATCAGGCCGGCAATAAGAATACAATTTGGTTGGCTAAATCCCAAATTGCCAGCCCATCCTCGTTCGTTCAGTATCCAGGTAGATACTGTTAAATTGTGAATGAAGATAATTTATTATAATATTTCATTCATATTTAACATAATCCACGTCATAAACAAGACTTGTAAATATTATTCATATAAATGCTTTGAGTTTTGTTTATTATTAATCAATTATTTAATCTTAGAATATGTAATAGTAATGAAAAAACTCAATGTAAATATGTCATTCATTTTATTTAGTTTATTCTGTAAAATTTATTATAAGAAACTGTGTGTATGTAAATTTAAATGTATATTATATGAATTGTGATATATTTTTTTTATTTCTGTATGTAAGAGTGATTTTATGTAATTCTTCTGATTGGATTTGATTGGCTGCTGAAGGAGAAACGGAGTTTATTTTAGTTAGCTCATGCAGAGAATGTGAGCTACAGTGAATATAAGCTGAACTGGTTAGAACCGGATTTTGGCGGGAAGAAGGAACGTAGTTGATTGGAGAAGCTTTACAGACCAGTTGTGTGTAACAGAAGGGGGGGGGAGTTGATATATGCCATAAATCAACTACGAAAGGACCGGGGAATTAATAGGCATCGTGAATTACTTCTATGTGAGTTCTGATACTACAATATTTTCCGAGTGGTTTGTGGAAGAATAGTGCAGAACCGAAGTTAATACATAGAAGAAAATAAGGAATTAGTAGGTAACTGAAACCTAGTGTATCAAGACTTGTATATTTCTGTGTCTATAATTCAGTTATTATAGTGGAAGATTTCTTTAGAATTGTGTAGCCATAAAATAAAAGTCTACAAGAATTTCAAATGTGCCTTTGCGAATTCGATATGTAGCAGCAGTAACCCGGTAAGAGTTGTCCTTTCAGTAACCTGTGAAGCTATAACTGTTAACTCCGTTGGATATATTTTAACCTTAGCTGTGGTGTTATGTCGATTAATGGTCGAATGTTAGATGTACTGAAGTACTTTCCCCTCGAAATAATAAGTGTCATGTTGTTCTATTAAATGTTAGCTGACTGAGAAAGAATAAAGTGTAGCCTGTCATAGGATTAATTATTGTAACATCTGCAAGGTCGAACTTTTAAGAACTATTTTCAACTTGATTGACTGAACATTTGATAATTTATGGATTGTAATTATTCTGAATACTTTAAACTGAGCTAATATATTTATGACATGATTCATCCAAGTGGTTAGAATGAAATATGTCACAGAAATACTAATGCTTTGTGAATTAACAATTGTTAACATTATTCATGATCCTCAAACCTAATTGAGAAGTTATTAATGTACGAATGTGAATTCTTATAATCTTTTTAAATTGGATAACCTTTTGCAGATAGTTATACTTAAATGTATATATTGTACTTTTCCACATTAAATGTTTTCTTTTGTTGAGTTAAACTTGGTGTTTGCCTGATTTTCTTTCATTGCACCGCTCATAAAATTATTCGGACATTTGCAGAAGCCTTAAATACTAGTATTAACCTCGGCCTGAATATAAAGTGATAATATAAGTTTAATTAATGATTGATTCCTCTATTATTTAGACTAATCTGAATATAGGGTGGTGCAGTATAATATAAATTTCTTTATATTCAGATGAGCATCAATCAACAATTAACCAAATATAACGGAAATCAAAGAGGTAAAGATAAGAATAAATAACCGACATAAATGGAACAGTTAGTTAGGTAGGATGACACAGCAATACCCAACAGGGTGCACCACGAGAAGGTGAGAATTGTACATTAGGTCAGAAGCCCTGGTCGGTTTTCTGCATTCCTTTAAAGACTATGTGGAGGTCTCCTCTCAGTTATATAGCTTTGGCCCTTAAACACCCCATTTAGCTGACCAAATCGTATTCTTATCGACTTAACCATAATTAAAATGATGGCACAACATGACAGAATTTCATGCCAGTGGGCATTGCCCAGTTAAACAAGGCCCCAGTTGTTTTCACCAGGGAACCAGGCCAAACAGCGAAAAGTCAGTTACTGGAACAAATCCTAAAATACACCCCAACTCAACATCGGTACTATCAACATAACAAGCCTGAATGGAGAAAGCTGAGGAATTGGATAAGTACCAGATCGTCATAATAGGGGTAACTGAAATAAAAGACAAAAACTGATTACATCTTTCCTAGCAATAAATACAAAATGTTACATGCAGGCAATGACAATCAAGGAAAAGGAGTAGCTATAATATTCAACACTAAATACGAGGGTAATCTTCATGAATGGAAGGCAATATCAAGTAAAGTGATATGGACAAATATCACAATGGGAAACTGGACAGAGAGACTTATTTGTGAATATGGTCCCACAGAAGGCTCTGCTAAGGTAGAAGTGGAGGAATTTTTTGAAGATTTAGAGAAAGCGGTGACACAATTAATAGGGAAAAGTTGGTCATTGTTGGGGGTCTAAATGGCAGAGTAGTAAATGATTGTAGTAAAGGATATACAAAAATATTTTGGGAAAATTTGGACAAAAGAGCAAAGCTAATAATGGCAAATACCTGTTGTATTTCTGCTCAGGACATTGACTAGTTATTACTAACATGATGTTCCAAGATAAAAATGTGCACAAATTCATGTGGAGAGAAGAGGCAAGGAATAAGAAAAGTCTAATTGACTATGTTATTCATTAGAAATTATGGACTTTACAACCGTGTTAAAAATAACTTTTAATATTCTGATGTTTCAATCTTCATATTAAGATCATCATCTGGAGTATATACAAATACACAAGTACAAGCTGAATTACATGACATACAGTGAGTAAAGAAACAATGAATTTGATCACAGGTTATTCTACTGGCGTGACTTCTAGTTAAAAAAAAAAATTAATTATTTAGAAATTACATCAAGCTATATTCTATTTATGATAACATGAATAAACATTCTTTCTTATAGATAGTTTTCTTTTAGTAACAATGATGTCCTATTTTTAGGATTGCAATTGTTATTTGTGATTTAGGATCCTAGATTTTCTACAGTCCTGTTTATAGTTGCTCTTAGAGAGAAAGGTTCTGTGGGTCGAATATGTGCCTTCCATATGTTTGGGATTTTTAGACCATCATTATTGTTCAGATTGGAGTGGTCGATAATAATCTCACATGCTTTTAAATTTGTGTTCATACCATGTTTTGGTGTGATGTAGACAACTAGTGCTTTTCCAGTTAATTCTAGTAAGGTGTTCAAGGACATGATCAGAAAGGCCAGCTTCACCATAATTATTATATTTAATGTGTCATTTATGTTCTTTTTGTCTGATAGGAATTGTGTTGTTGTTTCCCCTATATATGGTATGTTACAAGTGCAATAAATATGGTATAGTCCAGAGTGGGCCAGCAGAGCGAGTGGGTCGTTGGATGAGTTGAGTAAGCTTTTTAATTTTGCAGGAGGTTTAAAGGTGGCTTTGAGGTTGTATTTTTGTAGTATTCTGTTTATTTTATTTGATGTCCCTTTAATGTAAGGAATAGTTATAGTTTTATTGTAATCTGGTTTGTCTTTGTTCTTAATTGAGATCTTGTAGAGAATTTTGTTAATAGTGTTTTGGCTGTACCCATTTTTTTGAAAAGTATTGCTGATAACTTTAAATTTGTCTTTCAGTGCATGTTCACTGGAGCAGATCTTCAGATCCTTTTTAGAGTATTAATGACACCTAGTTTTTGTGTTGGGTGGTGGTAGGAGTTTATGTGTATATATATTAGCAAGTATGTGTCGGTTTCTGGTAAACAGTGAAGGAAAGATTGCCAGAAGGAAGACGTGTGATAAGTGTATCTAGGAACGGAAGTGTGTTCTGTTTTTCAATCTCAATTGTGAACTGTTTGTGTTGTTTGTTTAGGTGGCTAAGGAATGTGTCTAGTGTCTGGCGGCCACGGGACCAGATCGCGAAAACATCATCAATGTATCTAAGCCAGACTCTTTGGGTTTTAAAGGAGAGGAGTCTAGAGCATGTTGCTCAAAATGTTTCATATAAAAGTTAGCAAGAGGGAAGGATAATGGCAAGCCCATGGCTGTGCCTTCTTTTTGTAGGTAGAAACCATTTTGCCACACAAAATAACCAGAACGTAATACATGTGCAAAAGACGCCATGATGTCTGGAGGGAATTTGTTCTGTAAAAGAAGGATTGTGTCATTGATTGGGATATTCATAAAGAGGGCAGAGATGTCAAAACTGACTAATAGGTTATCTTTTTCTAATGTAATGTCTTTAATGATGTTTATGAAGTGTTGTGTGTTTTTGATATAGGAGGGGGAATGACCTACCAAATCCTTGAGTGTTGCTGCTAATTTCTTGGCTATGTGATAATTCGGGCTATCTATCCCTTCGACAGTTGGCCGGAGTGGTGCGTTTTCTTTGTGAATTTTCGGTAGCCCATAAATTCTTGGGGAATGAGCATAGTGCAGAAATATTTTTTTGACCGTATCCTCGGGCCATGTGGTAATTGACTTAAGTAGTTTCTCTGTTTTCTTTTTTATTCTATTGGTTGGGTTGTAGTTAACAAGTTGGTATGTATTATTGTCTGAGACTAGTAGATTAATTTTTTTCAAATAAGTGGTTCGGTTTAAAAATAACGGTGGGACTTCCCTTATCGGCTCTAGTTATCATGATGTTCGTATTTGATTTTAATGATTTCGCCGCTGTTAATTCATGTTTTGTTAAGTTGCTTGTTATTGTTTTGTTATGATTTAAAATGTTGGCAGTTTCTAAACGTATTTTGTCTGCTATGTTATTTGGGATGAATCTTAAGCCACTATCCAACCTGCTTTAAACAAAGATAAACTCTCAGTACTTAACAAAGGTAATATTTTAAATCATAACAAAACAATAACAAGCAACAGCGGTGAAATCATTAAAATCAAATATGAACATCATAATAACTAGAGCCGATAAAGGAAGTGCCACCGTTATTTTAAACCGAACCACTTATTTGGAAAAAATTAATCTGCTAGTCTCGGACAATAATACATACCAACTCGTTAACTACAACCCAACCAATAGAATAAAAAAAGAAAACAGAGAAACTACTTAAGTCAATTACCACATGGCCCGAAGATACGGTCAAAAAACTATTTCCACACTATGCTCGTTCCCCAAGAATTTACAGGCTACTGAAAGTTCACAAAGAAAACACACCACTCCAGCCAATTGTTGAAGGGATAGATAGCCCGAATTATCACGTAGCCAAGAAATTAGCAGCAACACTCAAGGATTTGGTAGGTCATTCCCCCTCCTATATCAAAAACACACAACACTTCATAAACATCATCAAAGACATTACATTAGAAAAAGATGACTTATTAGTCAGTTTTGACGTCTCTGCCCTCTTTATGAATGTCCCAATTAATGACACAATCCTTCTTTTACAGAACAAATTCCCTCCAGACATCACGGCACTCCTTGCGCATGTATTACGTTCTGGTTATTTTGTATGGCAAAATGCTTTCTACCTACAAAAAGAAGGCACAGCCATGGGCTCGCCATTATCCTTCCCTCTTGCTAACTTTTATATGGAACATATTGAACAACATGCTCTAGATTCCTCTCCTTTAAAGCCCAAAGTCTGGCCTTAGATACATTGACGATATTTTCGCGATCTGGTCCCATGGCCGCCAGACACTAGACACATTCCTTAGCCACCTAAACAAACAACACAAACGCATACAGTTCACAATTGAGAATGTGAAACAGAACACATTTCCGTTCCTAGATACACTTGTCACACATCTTCCTTCTGGCAATCTTTCCTTCACTGTTTACCGGAAGCCGACACATTCTGCCCAATATATACACATAATTGTATATATTGGCCCTTTCTAAAAAACAGGGCTCTGAAGATCTGCTCCAGTGAACATGCACTGAAAGACGAATTTAAAGCTATCAGCAATACTTTTCAAAAAAATGGGTACAGCCAAAACACTATTAACAAAATTCTCTACAAGACCTCAATTAAAAACAAAGACAAATCAGACTACAATAAAACTATAACCATTCCTTACATTAAAGGGACATCAGATAAAATAAACAGAATACTACAAAAATACAACCTCAACGCCACCTTTAAACCTCCTGCAAAATTAAAAGTCTTACTCAACTCATTCTAAGACCCACTCCCTCCACTGGCCCACCCTGGAGTATACCATATTTATTGCACTTGTAACATACCATATATAGGGGAAACAGGACGCACAATTCCTATCAGACAAAAAGAACATAAACAACACATTAAATATAATTATTATGGTGAAGCTGGCCTTTCTGATCATGCCCTGAACACCTTACATAGAATTGACTGGAAAAGCACTAGTTGTCTACATCACACCAAAACATGGTATGAATGCAAATTTAAGGAAGCATGTGAGATTATTATCAACCACCCCAATCTGAACAATAATGATGGTCTATAAACAGGACTGTAGAAAATCCAGGATCCTAAATCAGAAATAACGATTATAATGCTAAAAATAGGAAATTATTGTTACTAAAAGAAAACTATCTGTAAGAAAGAATCTTTCTTTTAAAGTTACACAGTGATCAGCATTCATATTTGTGAATTTAGGGACACAAAACACGTGTGTTGAAAAGATTATTTTACTGATTAATAATAAAATAATAACTTGACGTTTCGACCTCTGTATTGAGGTTATCATCAGAAGGATACATATGTATAAGAACCAAGCTACATGCTGTTGCACTCTATACAGGTAAATTACATCTACGTTGTTAACTTTTTTTTTCTTAGCCTGCCCTCTAGTGATTAAAAAAAAAACAACAACATACAATAAACTCTTCTAAAATCCTCACATACTAGGATTCTTCTGGAATTATACATTTCATATTGTTATATTACAATTATCTTCTGGATTTGTACAGTAAGGTTGCTATTGAATGTTCAGGGGAAAAAAAAAAAAAAACTTCACCAAGTCTTCTTTGTATTGAGATTTTTCTTTGTGGTTGCTATGAAGGTTGCAGATGGATCCTCTACATTCTTGGAATGGTTAGACAATAATTTTTATTCAGATTCAGATCATGTTCGAGCATTTCACATGCTTCCTTGAATTTCCGCTCGAACCAGGTTTTGGTGCGGTGTATTGACTTGGTACCTTTCCAATCAATTCTGTGGTGTGTTTGGAGTGCGTGGTTAGAAAGGCCAGTTTTTCCAAAATGGTGGTATTTTATGTGTCGTTTGTGTTTATCCTTCCTGATTGGAAATTCAAGGAAGCATGTGAAATGCTCAAACATAATCTGAATAAAAATGATGGTCTAACCATTCCAAGAATGTGGAGGACCCATCTGCAACCTTCATAGCAACCACAAAGAAAAATCTCAATACAAGAAGACTTGGTGAAGTGTTTTTTTTTTTTTTTCCTGAACATTCAATAGCAACTTTACTGTACAAATCCAGAAGATAATCGTAATAAACAATATGAAATGTATAATTCCAGAAGAATCCTAGTATGTGAGGACTTTAGCAGAGTTTATTGTAGTTTTTTTTATTATTATTATTTTTTTTTTACTAGAGGACAGGCTAAGAAAAAAAATTAGTTAACAACGTAGATGTAATTTACCTGTATAGAGTGCAACACCATGTAGCTTGGTTCTTATACACATATCCTTCTGATGATAACCTCAATACAGAGGTCGAAACGTCAAGTTATTATTTTATTATTAATCAGTAAAATAATCTTTTCAACACGTGCGTTTTGTGTCCCTAAATTCATAAATATGAATGTAAGAAAGAATGTTTATTCATGTTATCATAAATAGAATTTAGCTTGAGTAATTTCTAAATAATTAATTGTTTTTTTTTTGTTTTTTTTTTTCACTAGAGGTCATGCCAGTAGAATAACCTGTGATCAAATTCATTGTTTCTTTACTCACTGTATGTAATGTAACTCAGCTTATGCTTGTGTATTTGTATATACTCCAGATGATGATCTTAATATAAAGATCAAAACATCGGGATATTAAAAGAGTTATTTTTAATGCGGTTGTAAAGTCCATAATTTCTAAAATGAATGCTGATCACTGCGCAACAATAAAAGAATTGACTATGTTATTGTTGATAGGGTTGTTTTCTCCCTGGTGCAGGACAGTAGAGTGTACAGAGGATTTGAAATTGGAAGTAATCACCATTGATGTAATTTCTTGAGTTTCATATTGAAAAGAAGAACATATAAGAAAGTTTTAAAGCAAATAAAATTTGATCAGCTCTCAGATGTGAACTGTAGACTAAAATATACAAACATTATTCAAGAAAAAATGAAAGAGATTGAGAACAGGAACCAAACCTTGGAAATTCAGTGGCAAGCCCTGAAGAAAACACTGATTGATTCAGCCAGAGAGGCATGTGGTGAGGTTGTCTGCAAGGATAGAAAAATCAGAATTAGATGGTGGACACAGATAGTTAAAGAGGCAGTGAAGGAAAAGAAGAAAGCATATCAAAAGTTTCTGGCAAATAAGTCAGCTTGTGCTCTTAGCAATTACAGAGACAAATGTAAGAAAGCTAGACATTCTGTAAAACTAGCTAAACAAAAGTCATGGGAAGACTTTGGTAAGAACATAGAAAATAAATATCAAGAGGGTGGCAAGATATTCTGGAGGTTGAAGAAGCTCAGAAATGGAGAAAAGAGTGGTGTAAAAGGAATTACACATGATAAAGGTTACATGAAAACTGGAGAAAAATATCCTTGATGTATGGAGTAATTACTTCGAAAAACTGCCAAATGAAACAATCAGTGATAGCACAGTGGTTTCTGATTGCTGATTATTCCTGATTGCCTGCCTGTGGAGTGTAAAAAAACACTCCACAGGCAGGCAATCAGGAATACATATCCATACTTGAAGAAGAAAAAGCAATCAAGAACCTGAAATGTGGAAAGACAGAGGTAGATGATATTCGACCAGAAATACTCAAGTATGGAGATATAAAAGCCTTACATTGGCTGCACTGCATAATTCAGAAGGCCTGGACAGTGGGGCGAATTCCAAATGATTGGAGAGGAGCTCTCATAGTACCCATATATAATAATGGAAATAAAATTAATGTGAGAATTACACAGTATTTCTCTACTGAGTGTCCTGGTAAGATATATGCAAGTATGGTCGAGAAGGATTATGTAAGTGAAGCTTGGTGAAGAACAAGCTGAATTCAGGCCAAATAGAGGCTGTAAGGATCAGATTTTCACTTTACAACAAATAATTAAGAAATCATGGGAATATAACAAATATCTGTATTTACTTAAATATAAAGAGCCAATAGGCTTCATTTTGGCGATATAAACATTATTCAAATCAAGGGGATATTAAATCCCACATTGTTTTAAAACCGAATAAGAAACTCAAAGATTGGAATCAGAGAGTTTCATGCTGAATATAGTATAATAAACTATAAAAGTATCGGCGACTACTAGCGTGAGCTAATGCAAATAGTCCAAGTATGTAGTACAAACTCGGGCAACTCGCAGCAAAGGTGGTGAAGTTCTGATCACTATCCTTGGTATTTTCCATAATCTAAAACACATTTCCTAGGAAATGTATGCTGTTATTACATTATGGTGGGAGGTCACTACCCAGACAGGTTTCAGCCTTTATTGAGGCTTCATCGGTGAGTAGCTAGACCAAATTAATACCAAAGGGTATAGCGAAAAGAACTTATATACTTTGCTACGAGTTGTCAAAAAGGTGCACCCATTAAGTTACTTAAATATAAAGAACCAATAGGCTTCATTTTGGTGATATAAACATTATTCAAATCAAGGGGGTATTAAATCCCACATTGTTTTAAAACCAAATAAGAAATGAATGCAAGTAGTCCAAGTATGTTGTACTTGGACTACTTGCATTAGCTCACGCTAGTAGTCGCAGATACTTTTATAGTTTATTATACTATATTCAGTATGAAACTCTCTGATTCCAATCTGAGTTTCTTATTCAGTTTTAAAACAATGTGGGATTTTATATCCCCTTGATTTGAATAATGTTTATATCGCCGAAATGAAGCCTATTGGCTCTTTATATTTAAGTAACTTAATGGGTGCATCTTTTTTTTTGGCAACTCGTATAGCAGAGTATATGAGTTCTTTTCGCTATACCCTTTGGTATTAATTTGGTCTAGCTACTCACTGATGAAGCCTCAATAAAGGCTGAAACCGGTCTGGGTAGTGATCTCCCACCATAACGTAATAACAGCATACATTTCCTAGGAAATGTGTTTTACATTATGGAAAATACCAAGAATAGCGATCAGAACTTCACCACCTTGGCTGCAAGTTGCCCGAGTTTGTACTACATCCTTGGACTACTTGCATTAGCTCACGTTAGTAGTCGCCGATACTTTTATAGTTTATTATACTATATTCGGCATGAAACTCTGATTCCAATCTTTAAGTTTCTTATTCGGTTTTAAAACAATGTGGGATTTAATATCCCATCGATTTGAATAATCTGTATTTATGTTTTGTAGAGCTGAAAAGGCATATGACAAAGTGCTAAGAGAGAAACTATTCAAAAAGTTCCATTTGTATGGTATCAATGGTGCATTATATCAAGCAATTCTTAGTTTTTATTTGAGTTGCAAATCAGCAGTGAGAACTGGATGAAGTACAGGAAGGTGGTTTAATGTTAAATCCAGTGTCAGACAAGGATGCATATTATCCCCTCTGTTATTCATTATCTATATGGATCACATTATGAAGGAAAGTGGTATTAAATCTGATCAAAATTGGAGATGTTAATCTCAGCTCTTTGCTTTATGCAATTCCCTGACCAAATTAGCTAACTGCTGTAATAGATATATATGGTATGAAGGTCAGCAATAAGAAGACAAAGACAATGAAAATAGGCAGAAGCATTGAAAATATTAACTCATTGTGAATTGCATTGCATTGTGAATGGAGAACCTATAGAACAAGCAAAGTATTTCAGATACTTAGGCATTATTTTTAATGAAGATGGTAAATTAAATATGGAAATAGACAACAGGATCAACAAAGTTGGTATGGTAGGAAGTCAACTGAATAAATTTATACGGAATAAGAGAGAAATTAGTCAAAACACTAAAGTAGCTGTATACAAGACAGTGTTCAAACCAATTTTAACTTAAGGATCTGAGAGGTGGGTCAGAAGTAAAACACTTGATCAAAGACTAGAAACTACAGATATGAGAATCCTGAGAAAGATTAGGGGGGGAGTGAACAGGTGGCATAAATGGCAATATCACATTCAAAATGATGATATTAGAAAAGAACTTGACATTGTTAGCGTCCAGGAATGTGTTAGCAGAGCTAATCTCAGATGGTATGGTCACTTAAACAGAATGGGAGAGGAAAGATTAGCAAAACAAGTGTTCTCTGCCAGGTTGGCAGGAAAAAGACCAAGATTATAGGTAGATTGATAGTAAAAAATGTCTCAGAGACAGCAATATAAGATCTGAGTCTTGACAGGTAACAGATTGATTTGGCAAAAAATTGTAGACAGGAACTTAGTAATGATGTAAGTTTGTCATGTACTATCATATACTGTAAACCCCTTGAGGTACATATCAAGAATTTGATGATGATGATGAGCAACCCCCTCTCCCAGAAAGGTCATTCCAATACCAAGTGATTCAAGATAGAGTACTTCAAATGGAGTGAGTAAATAAAACACCTTCATTCTAGCAAGAATAATTTCTGTAAATCAGAAGAAATATTTTGATCATATGAGATGAAACAGTAGCTTGACCATGGAAAGAAGTCCAAGAGGTTGTTCCCACTAGTGCTCTTATAAAGCAAAGGACATGAGGATGAGAACAGTTGAGGGAGGAGTATTTTGTGTAACAGAGCAAATGTGTACAAGTTTACAGTCTGTGTTGTCAAGAAGGTTAATAATCTTTCCATTATATTTTAAAGAATACCTGGTTAAGAGTCAAGAATTTTGGGAAAGTGGAAAATGTCTCATTCATAGGTAGACCATTTACTGATTCCAACAGTTTCTGCAAGTTCAGAAACTGTTGGAATTTTCACAAAATTTTCACAGAATAGCATCATCTCCAGGCTACTAAATCGACATGAGATTAGATATGTTTCTAATGAAGAGGAAAACAGAGACTTCATCACTCTTCCATATATTAGCTCTATTTCCAGAAAACAGACAAAAACATTTAAAGAATATAAAATCCAAATAGTATTTATTTCCTTTATCAAGATAACATCACTACTCCGATCCACAAAACCTCAACATAGCCCACTTAAAAATCCGGATGTTAATCAATTATGGTGCGATTGCCAGTCATTTTATTATACACAAACAGAAAGACTGATTGAGTAATGCATTTAAGAACATGCCCAAGATAAATAAGAGTGAGACTGAAAGTGTGTTCCCCTTAACTTAATGATTAAGGCAAAGCAAGTCTTTTAGAAGACAAAATATCAAGATGGTTCTCAATTCTTTATGGCTTCACTGTTCAGTCATCTCTTAATAATTTCATTAGGAAGGTCGTAAACCAAAATAAACTTTTTTTTCTATTATCTCATTTTATTATATTATTTTGCATTAATAATTTATATATTTAAATCTAATTTGTGTGCACATCCTGTGAATAAAATTGAAACTAACAGCAAATAAACTTAAAAACATACTATTATACTACTTCATATACATACTGTAAGCATGTAAACATTAAAAGTTTTTTTTTTTTTTTTGAGCAAACTTTGTTTGCTCACACTTGGATAAAGGATTAAACTAATTTTATTATAAACATTAAAAGGTGTGATTAACAGGGGGAAATAGCTTAAATCTGACAAACAGAAAATTCATGTTAGTAAAGTTTGCAGAACATAACTCAAAATCAGGGTCTGCTTGCGTTGTATTTTAGAGTGCCTGTCAAATGGTTACTGAACAATAAAAGATATGATCACCAAAGTTGATATGGAGTTTCCTCCTAATTTAAAGTAACATAATAGCTTAACTTCTCTTAAATAAAAGCAATGTATAAATATTTAGTTGAGTTCATATTGTTCAAGTAAAAGTTACAGAAACCTGGTTGGAGTTTCCAGATATTTGGTATACAGTAGTTTCCTCTTATCACAAATTGTGCATAGGTAGATTTTCATAAATATGATTTGTTCTTCCTCCTCCTGTTTTATACTTTTATTATTGTGTTTGTCAGCAATATAATTCTTTATAGCTGCTGAGTAAATTAAGTTAAAATAATAGTGTCTGTATTTGGTGAGCACAGAATTTCAAGACACTGATTTTGATATCATACTAGTAAACAGTTCATTATACTGATTTTTTTTAATTGTCTGGAACAGTGAGAATAAAATTCATTGTCAGTGCTATGGGATGTTCCAACAGTTCCTAAGGCATATTTGGGTATAAGTCAGCATCTAATGTATATATGCTGCATATAATATGATTCACTTACCTGACAGTATCTTTAAATGGCAATTTAATTGTCTCATAACTGGAATCAAATAAAACTTTTACTTCGGAGTCCCAGTAACTGCCTAAATCTTCATTATATAACTAGAAACAAAACATAAGTTTTAAGAACATTGCAGTATATTCAGTGAATAATATATATAGCACTTTAATAATGATCTTTTTTTTTTAATCATTAAGAATATCATTTAAATTTTCTTTTGATAGCCTGCATATCATATTAAATTTAAAAAAAAAATACTTTGTTTGAAGATCGAGTATTGGTCAGATTGTATTCCCGTGATTTGGTATTGAGATTATTAAGAAATCTCGACTCACTGATGAGCAGGGATAAAGAAGTTCCCTTTCTGTAGGGCCTTGATGGATGACATCTCAACTACTGTGCTCAGTTGGTTGCCTGGTTTCAGTGAGAAGAAATTGGTGAAAGGAATCAAGAGGTAAGTGGTCAAAATGGTGACAGGTCTAGAGTACTGTCTATGAGGAGAGACTAAATATTTGTGCATTGCATAGTCATTTGACAGGCAGAAAAAAAAAGGGGGAATATGATAAAAATGCAAGTTACTTAAAGATCTTTTGTAGAATAAAAGCAGAAGAAATTTAACAAGAAGAGAGAACAAGGGATTAGTTAATAAAAATGCAAAGAGACTAGATTTTTTTTGCTTGGAGAGTGGTTAAAGAGTGAAATGGACTGCCAGAAGCACTTGTGAATGAATTTAATAAGTATGATAACATTAAGAACACTTCATGCAGAATAAATAACTCAGTCACTAATTACAAGCTGATGTAGCATCACTGTTCTTAATGATTACACTATGTGAGTATTGCAACCTCTTACCAATAAGATGTTGTGTTAACATTATTATAAGTTATATCTTTCAACTTCCTGGAGCAGCCTTCGTAACAAGGAATATACAGAAGTAGAAGTGCTGTAGGTTGAAAAACTCATATATGTTGAAGGAATTAAAAATCTGGTTCCTTTAGATAGATATTTAATGCTGATTAACAACTGAGAATGAAATGCAAATAAAGAAACAATAATGCTCATTTTAGGAGAAAATCTGAACATGAGGAAAATTTATTTTGGAAGTTTATTTTGCACTTGGTTAGACTATAATAAATTTAGTTTAATCCTTTATCCAAGTGTAAGCAAACAAAGTTTGCACCTGAAAATATCTTCAGGACTGAGGTAAGGTGGTACATTCCTTGGCAACTTGCAGCAAAGGTGGATCAAGCTCTCATCACTCCTTGTCTCAGTATCTCCCATAATGCAAAGCACATCTCCTTGCGGACATGTATACTGCTATGCATTAAGGGAAAGGGCCACTACCCAGACCGGTTTCGACTTTTATTGAGGTCTCATCAGTGGGAGGCAGACCCAAAGTGGTGATACTAAGACAGAAGCAATAGGGAGGTCATATTTACCTATAGCCAAGGGATGTATTACCTTACCTCAGTACTGAAGATATTTTCAGGCAGAAACTTGGTTTGCTTACATTTGGATAAAGGATTAAACTAAATTTATTATAGGAAAATTTATGTTAAGATTTAGTACTAGAAATTTTACGTAATGATGTTTATTTCAAACTTTCCACATGCCCAAAATAACAATTTTGATGATAATGTGTCATCAGAAGATATTTAGGAGAATTTCACTAGATCAAAGCTTTTGTAGAGTATAAGTAAACTTTGGGACTGTGAGGTCCTGCTGAAGTATAAGCTTTCAATTAACAGACATTATTTTTTGCCCATTTTGCTTTATGAAACAGAGACATGGAGATTAAAAAAAAAAAAAGAAAGAAGTAGAATACAAGGTAGAAATGAAAGTTTTGAGTACAATGTCAGTAAAAAAATAAATAAATAAAAGAATAGAGTAAAACATTAGAAATGTTTAGGGACTAGAAAGTTTCAAGAAATACTTGAGAACTCTGTGGTTTGAGCATATAATGAGAATGAATTTAGAAAGAACATCAAAAATGCATGAAATGAAAATTGAGGAGAAAAGATCAGAGAAAGACCGTGGAAAAGGTGGGTGGGAGAACTAGAAAAGAAGATTTGGAGGGAAAAAAAACTTCATTTGGAACAATGCTCTTGGAGAAAAAATATGGGACGAATAGAAAGTAAGAAATGAAGAGCTTTGATCCATCTAACCTGACAGTATCTCTAGTAGCAGTTTCTGATGATGATATCTCATCAGCACCAAAGTCATCACTGTAGAACTGCATAATTGTAACCCCCCCCCCTCCAAAAAAAAAAGTATATATATATATAAAATAAAAGTACAAAAATGGAAAGAAATCTGGCTCAATAATCGAATTCTTTACCAAGACAACACACGTCTGCTCACTGAAATACACTGTCAGTGAGAGAATATTGATACACTACTACTACTAATCATATGATGATACACAGCAATGAGTCCCCTTTTACGGGGAGGTACGGCACCATCTTAATACCCCCCAAATTTTATCTGGGCTCCGGAACTGGCATAGCTGATGAATCAGACCTATGGCTGGGTCAGTATTCCTGACTGTAATCTGTGTGTGTTCACTGGACCGGTTTGCCCTGCTTGCAGGATGAAAAACCCCAGATAAACTGGGGAAAAAACCCTGCTGTCCACGCCCAAGACCAGCTAACTTGGCTATGGCTGAGAAAGATCCTTAAGCTCCTCTCGTCGTCGACGGGAATCGAACCTAGGACACTTCTTCCCCAGGCATATGGTTGTGAAGTGCATAGCCACTAGGCTAACCATGTGGACAATATTGGTACAAAAACAATCTCTCACTGATTGGGTAGCAGAAAAAAAAAACTCATGATAAGAATGAATGAGAATTTATTGAGCTGTTGAAAGACAACTTTCTCAAGCAGTAAAAGCAGCAACCCAAAGTAAAAGAGTTAGATTTCATCATAAAATCAGAAGAGGTCTCAGTAAAGGATGTAACTGTTCTGTTACCTGTTGGTAACAGTCATCATGATGCAAGGACCAAGGTAGTACCTAAATATATAGATATTCCAATTATGAGATGTTACAAGCTGAATTACAAAGCTGGAAATTATGACAAACTCAGAGGAATACTATCTTTGGTCTCATGGTATCAGCGGAACAGTTCACCTGTTGAAGTTTCAAGTTCCTATAATATAAATGAATTTAAGAGAATGTTTAATGGCTGGTGTAAGAAATGTATGGCCTTGATGAGTTTCTTAACTCTCTGGATGATCAAGCTGAATAATAAAGCATTATCCAGCTTGATCATCCACCATATTCAAAGAGACCTGGATCATAAATGACCTATACTTCCAATACTGAAATGTGAACATAACAATAAAGTTCTGTAGTATGAATTCTCCATGATATTATTTCCGGTATGAACAAGGAGAAAAACATAAAAAAAAATCTATTCAGCCAATTTCATAAGCTCTGTAAGCATACAACATCAGGAAAAAAATGTAAATTTGAAAAATCTGTATTAGCATACTGATTCCTAAAATATAAACTGCCATACACAGAACAGTCATTAAACTGATGGTGAACATGTTGAGATATCAAACACATGACTTATTGTTGAGCTGCACTATGCAATGCTTATCATAACCTAGTTCTCAGCTTTTTAAGTCTATAATGTACGTAGGCTGTTCAATAAGTAATAAGACTATATTTATACAGAAAACAGATTTCCTTTAATCGTCATCATTTACATGGTATTTTTCGAAGTAACTACTGTGAGATGCGATGCATTTATCCCAATGCTGCATCCACTTCTTAAACACACGAGAGTCCATTTTTTGAGAGTTCTTTCAAAACCGCTTCCGCAGCTTTTACACATGCTTTGTTGCTTTCGAAATGGCGGCCTCTTAGTGGTTTCTTGAGCTGAGGAAACAACCAGAAATCGCACGGTGCGAGATCAGGACTGTATGGAGGGTGTGGTAGGATATCTGTGTTGTTCTTCTGCAAAACGTCCACTACACAACCAGCAATATGTAGCCTTGCATTATCGTGGTGCAATAAGAAGCCATTCTTCAGCAATGGACGCTTCCTTTTGAAGTGCTTGATGATAATCGCTGCTGTGTTGATCATTGTCTCTGTGATGGACGTTGAAGGTCTTTCCTTACATTCAAGATCTTCCACATTTTGCCTTCCTTCCTTAAAAGTTTTATGCCAGCAAAAAACACTTGCCCTCGACATTGCTTCATCGTGGAAAGCTTCACGTATCATGTTAAAAGTGTCCGATGCCTATTTTTACAAACGCACACAAAATTTAATCGCATAACAATGTTCCAAGGACGCTTCCATTTCGAAGACTGGTCGCACCTCGTAGGTGCGCCAATGAGCACTCGCGTTTAGTCACGTGACACTCTGGCACATCAGCCCGTATATGCCATCTATCAACCTCTTTTGTTAATACATACAGCAACATTTCTTTATTCCGCAGAAATTAATATTGTGATGAGTGGTTTCGCCACAGTAAAATTAGTCTTATTACTTATTGAACAGCCCACGTATGATGATCAAAATTGCTATATTATTATTATAAACATAGCAATTTATAATAATAATATAGCATCCTCCATGAAGTCAAAAGACTCATCATGGGAGGCACATCTTAAAGTCTTACTTTAAAATAAAACCAGGATTTTTTTTGCACCATGGAGAAACAAAAATCAAGGTGGTGTCTTTGAATTTATATACATAGATAGTGAATTTAATATATGTCATTCTTGTAAGTTACCAAAGTATACCCCCATGTTTTTAATTGATAATGTGACATGCCAGGTAGGATTTATAACCAGACTCTTTTTCCACATCATTAATATGTTCCTTGATATGCATCTCTCTCTTGAGTGTGCTGTCTGTTCAGTGTAACAGATGACATGCACACAAAAAAATTTTATATATACTCCTGATCATGGAAATTGTGTTGTCAAACACAGTGCAATATTAATCAAGATCTTATTTTAAAAATCTGTGAAGAAGGCTATGATAGACATTCCTTGACACAGCTCAACAACTAGCCACATTTTTCATTTCATTTTTCAAACGAGTTTTTTTTTTAAAATTAATATTTTATTCCTGATGATTGTATAGTTAACTGGTTGAATAAACAATTTTTCTTAGTCTTTTCTCTTTCTTCAGAGATAGATGTTGAAAGTTTTTTTCACATAGTTATACTATAAATTAAAACTGCTTAGAAATTACATTCCTGGTTTAATCCTTTATCCAAGCGAAGATACTTCATGCACAAACCTTGTTTGATTACACTTGAATAAAGGATTAAGCCAAGAATATAATTTTTTGGCATCTTTAATTTTTTTTTTTCTCTTTGTTGTTACCAGAAACAATATCATGAAACATGAATGTGTCAATTTTCAGAGAGAAAAACTGTTGTTTCAGTTTACAGAAAATGTTATTAGTCTTGAAAGAACAATGATTTGATATCAGTGGGATATTCAAAAGTGTGATGATCTGCAGGTAATTATAAAATAAGAGCAACAAAAAGCACAGCATTGTCAGCTTAGGAGTACACCTCTCTAAGAATTACACTTCAAAGGAAACAAATTCAGTTCAAATTTTATTAATGAGACAACAAACAGTTTGTGAAATTCACTATGCAGGTGATTTTGCCATTCTTGAAATTTTCACAGTAAAAAAAAAAAAAAAAAAAAAATTGCAGTTCTTCTGAATAGTGTCTAAATAGCACTATAATAACATCAGGCATAGATTAAGAAAATATATCAAAAGAGCTATTTTCATAAAAAAATACTGGCTGAATATAAAAATTCTGTTTGCATTTTGTTTATGTTGGACCCATCATCAGAAGTTGATTGATCAACCTATAGCACATTATTACCATGAATGGGTAAAAGATTTGAGAAAGCAGGAACTTGTGCACATTAGATTTGAAGATCTGCATATCATATTCTTTGGGAAATATATAGGAGGAGAGGCTGTTCCAGATGCAGCAGCAGAAGAGATAAAATTAGAGGAAGAAAAACTTGTTCTATGAATTTGGCATTGAAATGTGAAGTAATGTTGAGTGGTAGCTGCACACATTTCAATGAACTTGGTAAATGGGAGGAGGGGATGAATTATTGTGCAAATTCTGATGAGCAATTACCATGGAAATATTTAAAGAAAATGCATGCAGCATAAACTAAATGCCTGTAGGAAAGTGAGTGGAGTGAAATCATAAGAGACAGATCATTAATCAGTCTGACTGCTTCTTCTATACTGAGTCAAGTATTTTAGGGAATTCTTGGGATATCACCATAAATGTGTGAGCAATACTTGATGGTTGGCAAATGTGTGATTTGTACAAGATTAAGAGCTGTTCAGAGGAATTTTTCAAATGTCGTAATGTGTTCATGTCAAGAGAAATCTCATTCTGCCTAGAGTTTTGGGTGTTGCCAAAGGTAGAACATGTTTGTTTTTTTTGGTGGGAAATAAGGCAGATTTGTGTTTTCTGAGCACCGAAACTGACAAGGTCATCCTTCTTGAAGAATGGTTTATAGAGAATTTAGGGTTGCAAAGGTTGGATTGGTGGCCAATTGGAACTTGTCATTCATATATATATATATATATATATACACACACAATTGGTTAGCTTTGCATTAGGGCCCCCTCCATTTACATATTCATGCAATAACGAAGTATCATGTGATATCAACATCATGTGCAGCTACTATAAATGAACACACCTATTCTCTCTCTACACAATCAGTACACATTTGCAAGTAATGGGGAAATGTGACAATGTAAGCCAATTTGACTGCAGGCAGATAGTTGGAAACTGGAGGGGGGGCAGGTGCCTGTATTTTGAAAATAGCTGCACTTGTTAGTTGCTCATGAACTAGTGCACCAAGGGTGTACCAGAACTGGATTAACCATGAACAGATAATGAGTAAAAGGGCTAACATTGGTCCGGCATGCATGGCTGATTCTAGAAGTGAGCATTGGGTGTCATGACTGATATCTCAGCAATGACGTACAAATCATACATCAATATACTCTTGTGCCATGCCTGATTGAAAACCTTGGAAACCCTTCTCCAGTACAACAGTGGGGAAGTTCAACCCATTTCCATGTGCACCGTGTTCCGTACCTTGCTTTTCCTGGGATTCCATAGCCGGCAACCAACAAGGGTACCCACTATGGACGGCCATGCATCGCAAAAGCAACTCGCATGGGGCAAGGAACGTCAGCAATAGACACTCAACAGATTGAAGAAGGTTGTCTGGAGTGATGAGTCCTGTTTCCTACTGCACCATGCTGATGGCCAGTTTCACATTTGATGCATGAAGCCCTATCACCTAGTTCCACAGTTGAGGTTCAACAGGCTGATGAAGGTGGTGGTGTTATGATCTGTTGATCTTTTTCCTGGCACACCTTAGGTCCATTAGTTATCATTCCACAAACACTGAATGGTGAAAGCTACAGGGACCTGTTAGGTGACCGTCTACATCCATATCTCCAGGAGGTCTGTCATCTTTCAATAGGACAACACACACACAGATGCCTATCATAGGGCTCATACAACTACTGAGTGGTTGGAGAAAAAAAGACAATGAATTCGCCACATTGCCTTGGTTCCCAAACTCCCTGACTGTAACCCACTTGAACATTGTGTAGGATATGCTAGAATGGGGTGTGAGAACTGCTGATCCTATTCCATGGAATGAGCATGAACTGATGGAGATTTTGCAGCAGACATGGGTCGAGTTATGCATGGAGGATGTTCAACACCCTGTGGAATCTGTTTTTAGGTGTCTGTGAGTCGTGATTGCACAGAGAGGTGGACCAATGCATTATTAGATGGGTATTCCTAATGCAAAGCTAACTAATGCACACACAAGGAATAGGGTGGTTTTTTGGACTGACCCTTGCAGGACCCCAGCATTACTGGTATAGTTAGAAGATAAGGAACTGTCACCCATCATGTGTGACGTTTGTCCAAAAATGAAAGGCTGTAGAACTCGTGGGGACAGACCATATTGTGGGAGCTTATTTAATATACTCGTGTGCCATACCTGGTTGAAAACCTTGGAAATATCAAGTGATATATGGTTGTTTGAAAGTTTTTCACTTGGTTATATTATAAATTAAAGGTACCAAGAAATTATATACTTGGTTTAATCTATTATCCAAGTGTAAGCAAACAAAGTTTGTGCCTGAAGTATCTTTCAAGACTGCGGCAACTCGTGGCAAAGGTGGTATAAGTTCTCATCACTTGCCTCAGTATCCCAAAATGCAAAGCACATCTCCTTGCAGACATGTATAATACTATGCATTAAGGGAAGGGTCACCTCAGACCGGTTTAGACTTTTATTGAGGTGCTGTTTAAGTAAAGACCTCTCTAAAAATTAGACAGTTCCCCCAGACCACTCCCTACGAGTGACCGAAGGCCTGTCCAACTCAGCACTGGTTCCACTCAGTGGCAGGCTCATCCCACCACCAAGCAGAGCCATAATCTCAGCAGTGGCCCCACTCAGAGACAGGCAAAAACCTATCCCCAAGCAGAGCCTCTCACATCTCAGGGAAAGCAACCACTTGTGCTCAAAAGCACATCAATGGGAGCCAGACCCAGAGGTGGTGATACTGAGGTGGAAGTGATGAAGAAGTCATATTTCCATATACCAGTTGCCAAAATGTGTCACACCTTATTATTAAAAATACTCTGGATTAGAGATAGATAATTGTTGCAAGTTTTTTCACTTGGTTATATGGAAATATGACTTCTCCATCACTTCCACCTCAGTATCACCACTTCTGGGTCTGGCTTCCACTGATTAGACCTCAATAAAGGTCAAAACCAGTCTGGGTAGTGACCCTTCCCTTAATGCATAGCATTATACATGTCTGCAAGGAGATGTGCTTTGCATTATGGGATACTGAGGCAAGTGATGAGAACTCATACCATCTTTGCCCACGAGTTTCCCCAGTCCTAAAAGATACATCAGGTGCAAACTTTGTTTGCTTACACTTGGATAATGGATTAAACCAAGTATATAATTTCTTGGTACCTTTAATTTATAATATAACCAAGTGAAAAACTTTCAACAACTATCTATCTCTAATCCAGAGTATTTTTAATAATAAGGTGTGACACCTTTTGGCAACTAGTATATGGACATATGACTTCTCCATCACTTCCACCTCAGTATCACCACCTCTGGGTCTTGCTCCTACTGATGTGCTTTTATGCAGAAGTGGTTGCTTTCCCTGAGATGTGAGAGACTCTGCTTGGGGGTAGGTTTTTGCCTTTCTCTGAGTGGGACCACCACTGAGATTATGGCTCTGCTCAGGGGTAAGTTTTTGCCTGTCTCTGAGTGGGGCCACTGCTGAGATTATGGCTCTGCTCAGGGGTTTTTGCCTGTCTCTGAGTGGGGCCACTGCTGAGATTATGGCTCTGCTTGGTGGTGGTGGTGGGGTGAGCCTGTCACTGAGTGGAGCCACCGCTGAGTTGGATGGTCCTTCGGTCACTTGTAGGAAGTGGTCTGGAGGATCGCCTAATTTTTAGAGAGGTCTTTATTTAAAAAGCACCTCAATAAAGGTCGAAACCGGTCTGGGTAGTGACTCTTCCCTTAATGCATATTATTATACATGTCTACAAGGAGACATGCAAAGCATGTCTACAAGGAGACATGCTTTGCATTATGGGATACTGAGGCAAGTGATGAGAACTTATACCACCTTTGCCACGAGTTGCCCCAGTCCTGAAAGATACTTCAGGTGCAAACTTTGTTTGCTTACACTTGGATAATGGATTAAACCAAGTATATAATTTCTTGGTACCTTTTAATTTACCAAGTGATATATATCACTTGGGATTTGCAAACTTTTCAATAGTACTTATCCAGAGGTGTGTGTGACATAGGTCCCCATCAATCTGCATTTCCAGAATCCATATTGGCAGTCATTGAGTAAATTCAATATTAGAGCATACTAAAATCTATTTACATTCAATTTGTTTATATTTATCAAGCTCTCTCTTTCAGCATGTAAACCTTATTTTATAACTGCAGTTGAAGACTTACCTCCTGAATTAGGTCATGGACCATTTTTTCTGCTAATTTATCTTTCAAATTAGGAGTAGGAATACAATAACCATATAATGCTATGACACCATCTGGTACTAGCACTCGTTGTGCTTCGTTAAAGAAAATGTCCAGATCAAACCAGTGGACAGCCTGACTTACAGTTATCAACTGTACAGATGAATCAGGTAGTGGAATCAGGTTTGGTTGAGAAACTCTATAATAGTACAGAATAATTATTAACATTAAACATATAAGTATATGTGTAATGTAAAGTAGTATATACTTTACTTATTCTTGATCAATGACTATCTAATGCTGTGCAATTAACATCAAAGAGTAACTAAGAGGGAAAAAAATGGAATAAAGTTTTAAAGTACAAAAGAAAACTTGAAGTAGTGATATGAGTTACATAGGGCTGCATAGAGTTAGGAGTATACTGTACATATCAAATTATTAATTAAACTGCTAATTATTATAATTATTCCTTTTGCACAACCCTACTTTAGCTAACCGATTTAACCTTATCAAAAGAGCTCAGACTTGTCTACAACAATCAGAGTGTAAAAATGTTATTAATGGCTTGACACTGAAGAAAGCACAAAACTATATTTAAAAGATAATACATTTATTTTTTTTATATACATCCCACCCATAAGTCACTTAAACTGCATTAATAATATGTGTGAAGGTTAGATAATCTGGAAAACCTGCTCTAGAGATCAAACATGAATTTTTTCAGGCACACTTCAAACCTTCAATAAGCAAAGTGGTGGACTGTACTGGATGACAAAATTCACTTACTATCTACAAACATTCAAAAATACAAATCCATGACTTATCAGGCAAAGAGTGAAATCACTGTCCACTTGGCCAATTAGGCTGACATTTAGTTGCATGTGTGCACCCACACACACACACACAAAGAATTAAAATTCCTTCAAGATATTCCAAATTAGTAAATCAGACATTCCTATCTGTCAAATTTATTTAGTGCTCTTATCAATCTCTCATTTTTTGTAATTAAATCTATACTAATCAACACTCCAATGCAAACATGAGCCAAGATGAGAAAGAATTGCATTATATATACTTTCAGCTAGCTAATATAATATGTAAATAATATAGTCCTTTTTTATATAATTCTACCATTTATGATATCTATTTACTTCCCTAATTTTTTTCAGGACTCACATATCTGCGGACTCTAATCTTTATTTAACTGTTGTATTTATAACCTAATGTTGTATTTATAACAGTAACCTGTGTATTTATAACCTGCTACCTTGTGGACTACTAATTAGTGTTATGGCTCATTTCTACTTTATTCCGTATAAATTTAATCATCTCACTCCCCATTATATCAAGTCTGTTTATTCTGTTGTCTATTTCCATACTTCATTTACTATTCTTCACGGAATTAGTTTAAATGCTAAATCAGGTAAAGACCTCAATAGGAAAGCAACAGACAAAGAAGAAGAACTGAAATAAATGGGATTGGATAACAGACTAATGAGTTGGATCGGTGACTGGCTGCCAGATAGGTATCAGAAAGTTGTATATGGGAATGCAGTATCCCGAAGGAGGATAACTAGTGGTGTGCTACAGAGGACTGTATTTGGACTGATGTTCAAATTGTATAGTAATGATATTGGGATGGGCCTTAACTGGTTATATGCAGCTCTTTGCAGAAGGATAATGGCAATGATGCGGAGGACCTTTATGTGCAGAAATAAAGAGGTTATGACTCCATTGATCAGGTTTCACATGGATTATGGTGCAGAGATTTGGTCATGGGTTTTCATGGTGACGAGGATATGTTAGGAAGGATCTGGAGAATATTCAATGTGGTGAGTGGTCTTTGGAATGTGAAGTATGAAAACAGATCGAAAGAATGTAAACTGCAAAGCCTCATGAATAGGAGGAGGAGGAAAGGATATGACTGAGACATATAAGTCAATCAGGGAATGTTATCAGATTCATGTGGATGAAATTTTTCATAGAATGGGTGTGGGGAGTAGAACAAGAGGCCATTCCTGAAAACTGCACAAAGAGAGTGTGAACAGAGAAGTGAGGAGCAGGTTCTTTGCATTTAGAGTGATTAGTGAATGGTATTCATTACACGAGTGTGTTGTGAATGGAGATCACATGGAATCGGTTTAAGGTACAGTTGAATGACCTTTGTGTGTGACAGGGTGTACCTCCAACGATGAGTCTCTGACTCTATGGAGGTCAGATGTTAATAACAATAAGAAGAAGAAATTGATAAGGAAAAACAAAAATGGAGAGCTATTCAAAGATGTTTTCTTATTATTGATCATCTGCTGTAATAGGACAAATATTTATACACAAAGATATACAAAAATATATCCTAATGGAAAAAGAAGTGAAAATAAGATTCACCACGTTACAAAAAACAAGAAAAAAAGACATCTTTAGCAGATGTGATAGTATGACAGAAGAAAATGCATATTCTGACCATCTAATGATTATAGTAAACCATATGTTAAAGTTTACTAAGGGAACGTGTGGACAGAATTATGTGTTCGTCATACATGTTGTTTATTTTTTAACGGTATATATTAGAACACAGAAAAATAAGTAAATAATTAATTTATTAACTTATTGCTGATATTTCGCTGGTATTATAACCAGCATCTTCAAAGCACAAAAACACAGTTTGTCACAATGCGCGAGACTATAACAACATGGTGTAATCAACGGACTAGTTAAACAAAATTGTAGCAGCAATACAAAAACTAGAGTCCTGATTTTGGCGCCCTCTATCTGAAAAAAAAAAATTGCAGCTATCACATAAGACTAGAGTCCTAAACAGAGAAAAAAAGAAGAAAAAACCGGTACTAGTTTTTTCTTAAGATGACTGTCTTCCAGATTTTAGGCAAATTTATACAGCCATATTTGTTGAGATTTGGAGTGTATTTCAGGACTTCTGTTGCCTCTAAGAACAATCAATTTGTAAGAGCTTCTGTGCAGTATTTTTGTGTTTTTTTGAGTTGATCCTGTGTGCAGGGGGTATCCAGAGCATGGTCTGCTAGGCCCGACTTTCCATAGTGATAATGCCGGATGTATCTTTTGTGTTCACTGATGCAGATGTTCACAGTTCTTCCTGTTTGACCATAGTAGGCTTGATTACATGAGCAGGGTACTTCATAGACTCCTGGATGTGATAAAGGGGGAATGCTGTCTTTGGGTGAGCAGATAAGGGTTGCTAATTTACCACACGGTCTGAATATGGTGCGTAGTTCATGTTTATTAAGAATTCTTGAAATCTTTTTGGATGTGCCTTTAATGTATGGGATGGTGACTGTTTTGTTATAGTTCTCTGTGGTGGATAGTGGGAGGGGTTTCTTAGGAGCGTTTAGTATTTTGTTTATCTTATTGGGATTATAGCCATTGGCCAAGAAGGTGTTGCGTAAGTGAGCCAGTTCAGCAGCAAGAGCCTTGTCATTGGAACAGACTGCTCTCGCTCTGTGGGTTAGCGTTTTTAAAATGCCATATTGTTGAGAAGGGTGATGGTGCGATTGTTTGTGTAAATATCTCCCTGTATGTGTGGGTTTTCTAAAAACTGAAAATGATAAGGAACCACCTGGAAGACGTGTGATAAGTGTATCCAGGAAGGGCAGACAGTTATTAGCTTCCAGTTCCATTGTAAAGTGGATTTTTAGATGTTGGCTATTTAAATGCGCTAAGAATGTTTTCAATGTCTCTGGGCCATGTGGCCAAATAGCAAACACATCTTCAACATAGCATAGCCAAAGTGTTGGTTTGAGAGTGGCTGTATTGATTGCTAGTTTTTTCAGGTGTTCTATGTAAAAGTTGGCTGGGGGGGGGGGGGAGCTCATGGCTGTCCTATCTATTTGTTTGTATATTTTCCCTTTCCATGTGAAATATCCTGCATGTATTGTGAATTTGAAGTTCAAATATATCAGGGGGGAAGTGTGACTTCAGTAGATTGAGGGTTTCTATTAGTGGTACATTTGTGAATAGTGAGGTGATATCAAAGCTTACTATTAAGTCTGAGCTTTTTAGGGTATTGTGTTGTAAGATGCTTTTTAGGTGGGCTGAATTTTTGACAAAGGAGGAAGAATTGTTTGTGAGAGTGGCTAGTAGCTTAGCTAAATGTCTAGCCAGTTTGTATGTGGGACTATTTATACTGTCCACAATTGGGCGTAAGGGTGTACCTTGTTTGTGAATTTTTGGTGCTCCATAAATCCTAGGTGTTTTAACATGGAAGGGCTTGAGTTTGTTTACTGTGTCTTTGGGCCAGGAAGTGATTTTTTTTTCAATAATTTACATGCCTTATTATTTTATGTGTTGGTGGGATTGCGATCTATAATTTTGTATGTTGACTGATTTTGTAACAGTGTGTGCATTTTGTTTTCATATTCTGTTGTGTCCATCACCATGGTTGCATTCCCTTTGTCTGCTTTTGTTATGATAATCTGGCTATTATTCTGTAGCTCTTTTACAGCAATGATTTCCTTATGCAGGATATTATTTTTGGGAGGCTTAGACTTGATTAGGATGTTGGCCACATCTAAACGCATGTTGTTGGCTATTGTTGGAGGCAGGTCGTATATTCCCCGTTCGATAGACGCCATTATTTCGGCTTTTGGAACTTTTTTGGGAGTCACGGCAAAATTGTGCCCTCGACTTAAAGCACTAGTGGCTTCTTTGCTTAAGGTGAGCGACAATAAATTCACAACAACGAGGTCTTGTTGTAATTGCAGTCATTGTATAGTGTTGCGTTGTTGGAGATTTTCAAACTTATTTTGGTGCCGGCTTTTGACTATATTGAATTCTTTTTTAGCCGTTGCGTCAGTGATGTTATCTAGGATCTCCCATAGTTCCGTATTCAGAATATTATATAGTGATTCACGTAGTGTGTTGATGGTTGAATTTGATTTTGCTAATTCCAGACGAGTGGCATTAATCTGTTCACGTAATAGCGCTACACTCACTCGTTTATAAATGCACTGGGCTTTGGCCGAGTGGAACTTGTTTTTGATTTTAACACAGTTCGGTATTAAATTGGTGTCTCAGCACCTCTTTAAGAAGGCTAACCTGTTCAGTTGCAGTGTCAAATTTTAACTTCCACTTACCATATTGTCGTGTCTTACGTACGATATCGTCTCCCTGAAGACTCCTTAAACGTGAGGACAGACTTATGTGTTCATCGTACATGTTGTTTATTTTTTAACGGTATATATTAGAACACAGAAAAATAAGTAAATAATTAATTTATTATTAACTTATTGCTGATATTTCGCTTGTGTTATAACCAGCATCTACAGAGCACAAAAACAGTTTGTCACAACACCATGTTGTTAGTCTCACAATTTGAGACTAACAACATGGTGTAATCTTTCTTATTTCTGTAATCTAACTTTTTTTTTTATAAGTGTAAGTGTTAAAAAATGATTATAGTTTTATTATATTATTTTTCTGTGTTCTAATATATACCATTAAAAAATAAACATTTACTAAGGGAAGGTCATGTTTAACAACTTGATCATATTCTATAATAATGTTACCATTGAACTAGACAAGGGGAATGGGTAAACCATGATACTTTTGGATTTTGCTAAGGCTTTGAACAGAATACAGCATGGAAGACAGCTGCATAAATTGGAGAATGTGGGTTTGAATTGTAAAATATTAACATGGATAAGAGGATGGCTGATTGACATATCAAAAAAGTGATCTACAGGGAATGAGTCTGCAAGATTTAAATATATCCTGCCTTTCAAATATACCAGCCTATCACCATCCAGGAGATTAAAGCAGCTCTTCTATCCAATTTCTCTGCCTCCCGACCTGATGGCTTTCCTGCGTCTATGCTTCGGAAGGTGCCGTTGAAGATTCTTCAAGACTAAGTGGACATTCTCTTTTCCAGTAAAGCAATACCATCATACCTACATGCTTCAAGAACTATCTTCATTCTGAAGAAAGAAACTTCAAGCTGTGCATCAGACTTTAGACCTATTACCATCTCCCCTGTGATACTTAGACTCTATCATAAAATCTTAGTTAAACAACTTCAGCAACATATACAGCATGATTATAGACAGAGAGCTTTTGTCCCTTCGGATGGCTGTGCCGAGAATATACCATATTTTTTCCGGTATATAAGACGCTCCTATGTATAAGACACACCCAAGAAATTTAATACAATTTTCTGGAAAAAACCTAAACTTTACCTAAACTAAAACAACGCTCACAGGCTACTTTGACTGCATGCGTATGAATAATTTTTGTTGAAATGGCAATGCCATTTTTCTTGCACCCATTTCAAAACTTTGGTCTCTAGTTCTGGCCACTTTGCAATTTTTTCACGTTCTGCGTGCTTTTATGCAGGCCATTATGCAAATTGTACAAAATCTCCTTCTGACCATGCCAAGTTCTAATCATTTTTTCTGTAGGCGGAGGTCCAAAATGTCTTTCAGCTTCCCTATTCCTGTGTTCTTCCGCATATTTTACAACCTGAAATTTTGTAACTTGAAGTATATGAATGTCGCCTGTTTTTTTCCATCACTAAAATCTACGGGGAAATATCAAACTGAACACAAAATATCTCAACACGTCAACTCAATACTGATAAACATTGGTAACTGATTACTCAGATAAGATATTATGAAACTTGAATAAGGACTCCCCGTTCTTAGCCAATGACGCGCTAGAAGTCACGTGAAGGTCACGCATCAATTTGATTGCACCATTAACCACCTACAAAGATCTTGGAACATAAAAGGGAGTGCGTATAACTTTGAAAAGAGGAAACAATCTTTACCTTCATTATATAAGATACACCCCATTTTTAAGATGAATTTTTAAGGTAAAAAAAGTGCATCTTATACACCGGAAAATACGGTATATCTTCTTTCTTCTCTTCTCTCTGATTCCCGACGCCACATTAAGCCTCTATATATGGCGTCATTGTACCTCCAAAAGGCCTTTGATAGTGTCTCCTTCCTGCTCTCCTTCAAGTGCTGTCTATTGCTGGATGTCCAGAACCCTTTCTTTCCTATGTTATGGAGCTATACTTGGGTAGCTCCATCACTATCACTACAGGGTCCCATGCAACTTCTATTCCCGCAGTGCGGGGTGTTCACCAGGATGATCCTCTGTCTCCCCTTTTCTTTAACTGCATCATAGATGAGTTTCTTCATCTATGGCTACTATCTAGGTGCTTCTTCCTTTAATGCTATGTCCTTTGCGGACAATCTTATTCTTGCAGCCTCCAATAAAATAGGCTTCCAGGAATTCCTTGACCGAGCAGTTGACTTCTTCTCTATTCGAGGCCTTTCTATTAATGTAGAGAAGTCCTACTCTTTAGCTCTTGTCTCCTCTGGTCGTGACAAGAAGTTCAAGGTCGAGACTATAGAGTTTTCCCTGCACGGGAGGCCGTTGCATGCTTTGACCATCCTGAAAGAGTGGAGATACCTCGGTATCATGTTCACCCCAAAGGGAAGGTCTTCTGTCGCTTCTATCCTAGAAGCTGGGATCGCTTCTTTGAGGAAAGCTCCTCTTAAGCCCCAGTAAAGACTGTTTCTCCTTTCCCACTATCTCATACCTCGCTTTTACCACAAGTTGGTGCTTGGTAGGACATATATCTCGGTACTGTCCCAAATGGACAGGGCTATCCGTTCAGCTGTGAGATCATGGCTCTGACTGCCGCCTGACACCCATACTGCATATTTCCATGCAAGGGTGAAGGATGGTGGGCTCGGGGCTTCCATCACTTAGATGGCTGATCCCACACCTGTGGCTGTCAAGAATCGCGAAGTTAGAACTATCTTCTTCCCCTATCTGCAGGGAGGCTTTCTATAGCCCATTAATACAAGAAGACTTTAGGCAGGCTAAAGGCTGGTCCCATTATCAGGGTACCTTAACTGAGTCAGCACCTGCAGAACACAAGAGGTGGGCATCTCTATAGCACTGTTCTAGATAATGCTCCTTTAAAAGAATCATATCTGGTGCCTCCCCAGCATGATTGGGTAAGGGATGGCACCAGACTCCTCCATAGGTTCGAGTATATTGACCTTATCAGGACGAGGATCAATGCCCTGCCTACTCGAGCCTGCACAGCTCGATGGGGTAGTAATGACTCGAACTATAGGGCTGGCTGCCACTACAGTGAGACATTGTCTTATATAGCCGAGTGTTGCTTCCGCACCCGTGGGGTCCGCGTGCGGAGGCATGACACCGTGGTCTCCATTCTGAACAACCGCTTTAAGAACAAAGGTTGGGAGACCGCAGTGGAACCACATTATAGGACCTCCGCAGGTTTACATAAGCCAGACTTAGTGATTAAAATAGATGGTGACTTTTGGGTAGTTGATGCCCAGGTGGTGGGAATAGGGCACCCACTAACCTATAGCCATAATAATATAACTACTATAAAAATAACTAAGATCTAGTTAGTAAGATACGGGAGGAGCATGGGGCAACTCCGAGGTTTACCAGTGCCACCATCTCCTTATGTGGCGTACGGAGCGTAGATAGTTATAAGAACTTAAAACAGCTTGGGCTTATGCAGAAGGATATAAAAGTTCTTTCCTTGAGGGCCCTACAGGGCACACTGGTGGTATGGCATTGCCACCAGAGAATGACTACAATGTTAACTAGAACAGGCATAGGGTAAAACACTTCTAAAGTCTTAGGCCTATATCAAGTCTGGATGAGATGTCTGGACGTGATGTAACAACAGTACTGCCCATAACCAGTACAAAGATTAATAAAAAAAAAAAATATAATAACTAGTGGTGTACCACAAGGATCAGTTCTTGGTCCACTGTTATTCAATCTATAAATTAATGGTATAAGGAGGAATTTGACACTCGACATACAGCGATTTGCTGATGATGCGAAAATAAGGTAGTGTAATCAGGAAATGCTGCTGGTATGCAGTACTTACAGAATGATTTGAATAGGCTGGAATTGTGGGAATGGGAAAATGGATATCAGTAAATGTAAATCCGTGCACTTTGGCATGATTAGACATCCAGTCATTCATATTATATTGGTGGAATTATGCTAGAAGAAACTGATCAGGTTAGGGATCTTGGAATGTTAGTAGACAGCCCCTGAATTTCAACTTTCTGTAAGTTGAAATTCAGAGACCATGTAGAAATATTGCAAGTACAACTCAAAAAGTAATTGCAGTGCAGAAACAAATTTTCACATGTCAAGATAAGGATGTCATGTTGCCTTTTTACAATGCCTTGATCAGACCTCCATGGAGACAAGCACTCATTATGGGAGGTCCTTCTATCACACATATACACACATAACTCATCATACTGTGTTTTGAATACTCTCGCATTCTCTGCAGTTGCCACACTCTCAGCCAATACGTTCCAATCATTCACCACTATCCGTGCAAAAAACAAAAAACAAAAAAAAAAAAACCACTTCTCAATCTTTTTCTCATACTCTCTTTATACATCTTCCAGAAATGATTTTCTCCAACCAGTATTATCCTTCCATAATCATCCTTTCTTCTGGTAGCTACATTTCAAAAGAACTCCCTGGGGATTTTGGGGAGGTGGGGGCCTTCATTAGCTAAATGCAGCTCATACTGCACTTTTTCTACCCTTACCAACTGAGCCATCTTCCTTGCCTGTTCTCTGTACTTGTTGTTCAACTTATTTTTACCACTCATCTTATGCTTCCTCCATAATGTCTTTCCTCCTCCAGATTGTATGCCTAATCTATTCATTCAGCTATTTTCTTTTAGACAGTTCTTAAACAGCACATCCAAGCAACACCGATCTCCTTTGCACCCAACTCTTCATTCCATGATACAACTGTAAGATGTCTCCTCAGCTACATAATCACCAGCATTGTAGTTTAGCATACATCCTTTCCTCACAGAAGTCCAGTGGCGAATTCTCCATGCTTGCTGCACAAGCTCATTAATTGAGAAAGAAGTAATATTTATTTGTTAATAAATACATGCATTCCATTTAGGCTTTTATTTTTGTAGACAGAAGACGTCTTAAGCTTGCGTGGCAATAATTTAGCTTTGCATTGTGTATCGAAGGCCGATGCCTGCTCATCTAGTTAAAGCTACCTTGGCTTGCTCAGTTGTAGGAGCTTACAGATCCTCGCAGCAGCACTGTGATTTCATGCGCGTGCATAGCCATTTCACACATCTCACTCTGTTGCTTAAACCACAGGCCATACGCAGTCAATGTAGCTCTAGTCAGTGAGCTTCAGCAGCCTTTACAAGTGTGCATGTTGCTTGGGAAAATTAAGTTACAACCAACTTTTTATGACGATGTTATTGACCAGTTCATAAAGAAAAACCGTAGAGTAGAATTTTTTTTTTTTCTTTTTAACTAGTAAAATTTATTTGTAAGCTTCCTATAATAGTACAAAATGTTGAACAATCATATGTGTAACCTAAGAGCAACAGCTCATCCAGGTTACGATATGCATAAAGTTACAATGTACATTCATTGTAACTTTATAAAATCGCAGGAGACATGCTAATATGTACAGAGAAAGTTGTATAACAATTAATTAGGAACAAAATAAAGCAGTTAAATACCATTAAAATTTTTATGATCTTTGAATAGAAATATGCTAAAAAGCAATAATTTATACAATTAATTTGAACAGAGATTCCTCATTTTTCTGTGGGAAAATAAATGCTCTTTGATTAGAGTTTTGTATTTGTTTGGGTTAGTTTCATTTCTTATTGTTAAAGGTAGCGTGCTGAATACTTTTGGCGCTAAATTAGTATAATGTTCGTGTATTGCTTCTTTATTTGCTTTTGGAACTATATATTTTAGGCCCTTATGTCTACTAAGGAAAGCATCTTGTTTGATATTTACATATTCGTTGTTGTTTTTTATGAATAATAGTACCCTATAGACGTATAAATATCTAAGGGATAGTATGTTTAGTATGGTGTATTTATTACACATTGTAGTATCCTTATATTTGTTTCTAGTTAAGATTTTAATTACTTTATGCTGAGTCGAGACTAAAGGTTTCAGCGTAGTGTGATAGATTCCTCCCCAACTTAATATACCATATTGTAGTGCACTTTGAATCCAGGCAGAATATAATATTTTAGCATATTTCAATTTAAGAATCTGTTTAGGTAGTAAAAGTCTGTTTAACATAATCCTTACTTTATTTACGACATCGGTAATATGCGGTTTCCAGCTTAAACTACTATCAATTTTTAATCCCAAGTAAATTATTACACTGACTTTTTCTATTTTCTCGCAGTTGCAATTGGAATTTGTCCTGCAATTCCAAGCATGCAAAATTAATTGTGCAGCGAAGTTCATTTTGCCAGTTGTATTTTGCAAGTTAAAATTTACGTATTTAGTTTTTGAGACATTCAGACTAAGTTTGTTTGACTGGAACCAATTTGTTACTTTCAAAAGATCAGCATTCACTATGGTTTTCATTTGTTCGGCTGTGTCTGTTAGGGCAGTACCTCGTATTCCTATGACTTCTAATTTTTTTATTAAAATTTCATGTGATACAGAGTCAAAAGCTTTGTGTATATCTAGAAATAGTATATTGTGTATATCTAGAAATAGTAAATTTGTATTCAAGTAGCTAAATTGAAAAATATAGAATATCATTTGTAAAATAAATGTTGTATTTGTATGATTAAATGTATATAAATTTCTAAATATATAGTTTTAAATGGTCAGTACAGGTAACCCTCGTATAACGTGGTACTTATACAACGCGGTTTAAATATAACACGGTCTACAAATTGTGGTAACTCTTGTTCAATGTGGTTTTGACAAAAAACACAGTCTAGAAATTGTAGTAACCCTTTATCTTTTCATATATTTTTCACCACGCAACTTAAAAATCAAATTTTATATTCGTTAAATTTGTGTCTGCCTGTATCGCGCAGGTAGTTATAAGTAGCAAATTTATATTAGGGAAAACACTCTTTAGCATGCATGTACATCAATTGTATACCGTATAAAGTGTTTATTGTTGAAAATTGTCTTTGTTTTCTGCCAGGAAAGTGCATTAAAAATCATAAGTGTGTTATCTCAAGCTGAGCACTTTATTTTCTGGTGAGTTACATACGTAATTAATATGTAATGCTTTTTTATCTAAAAAAATTATTTTTATAGTAATGGCCACAAATTGCATTGAAAGGGAAAAAAATTAATATTGAAAAGAAAATTCGTCTTGAAGAAAAAAAATTAAAATCATGGATCGGTTGAAAAATGGAGAAAAACCAGTTGTTATAAGGACTTTGAATTTAAATGAATCAACAATTCAAACAATCAAACAAAATGAACATAAAATCCAAAAAAAATGTTTATTGCTGGGTCAACGGTAAGTACAAAGCTTGTTGCTTGTGTACACAATTTTCTAAGAGAAAAATGAAGAAATCTCTAATGATCTGGAAAGAAGATGCACTCAAAAGAAAATTCCTTTGGATGGAAATCTTATTAAACAAAAAACTCTCAACATTTATAAACATTTATAATGCAGACCAGGTGTTCAATGCTGATGAATCCGGGTTATATTGGGAAAAAAATGCCAAAACGCACCTATATTTCGAAAAATGAAAGATCAACTCCTGGATTCAAAGTTTCTAAAGACAGAATTACTCTACTGTTTTGTAGTAATGCATCAGGTGATTACTAATGTTTATTAACCGATCCTCAAATCCTCGTGCTATGAAAGATTAAAATATACACTTATTTTTATTTTGCCTAAAACATTTATGCATTATGCATTTAAAATACCAATTTTGGAACATAACCCTACTTTTTGTATGTGATCTGAGTCTCGCATAATGCGATTTATATGACGCGGCATTTCTATGGAATCTAACATCCACATTATATGAGGATTACCTGTAATTCATTATTCCGATAATCAGATTTCAATCACACCTCTCACTCCCTGAATGATAACAAGAGCAAGTGTTAATTTCGAGACCAGCATTTGTCCCTGCAGAAGTCCTGGTTAGCTGGTCTTGGGCATGGACAGTGGGTTCTCCCCCCCCCCCCCAGTTTATCTGGGGTTTTTCATCCCGCAAGCAGGCAAACCGGCCTTGTGAACACACACACGGATCTACAGCCATAAATACTTAACCCCCTATCAGGGGGCTCAACTCGCCCCAATAGGGACGGGGGAGAAAGGGGAGGAAACTCCATATGAATAAATAAATAAAGGGAGGTTTTGGTGCATCATCCAAATCCTGAGAATCAGTTTAATGAGATATAGGCATTGTGCAAATAATGGTTAATGCAGATCTCCTGCTCATACAAACCACTGAACAATAAGACTTAAGACTCCATGGAGATACTCACATAATAATAATATTTGGAATATTATTACTGAATATTCAAATAAAATATAAAATCTCACAAAAGCCACTCCACTTACTTGAAGTTCACATTTGGAACTGAATATATGGAAACAGCCTCCTTAATCTGAGTGTCACTAATATCCACTCCAGTAACATGATTAAAATAAGGAGAAAGGATCTGAGTACTCTGACCTGTTCCACAACCAACATCTACTGCACAGTAAAATGGAGGCTCAATCTTTAAAAAACAAAACAAAATTTGCAGTTTTTCTGTATATAACTAAACTTTCCATATCCAAAATAAATAAATAAATAATAAATTAATGGATCAAACAATTTAACATTTTTCTTCTTTTAACACTAATTTAGCTGTCTGTGGCTTAAAAATTTCCATGTGTGGTACATATAGTAGAGTTTCTAGATTATCTAACCTTTGGCCCATTTGAGGTACTAAGTTATCATAGGTTTGTAACTTTACATAGGATTGATGTACATTAAAAAATAAAATGAAAAAATAGTAATCTATATAATATATATATATATACACAGACACACACACACACTAATCTATCTATCTATCTATATATATATATAGAGAGAGAGAGATCTATCTGCTAGGTGGCCAAGGTGTTGCACTTGCGTTCATATCACTCCTACCTTCTTCAACCTTTTATACATTTGTCTGCAGGGAAGGACTTATTTTTTATATAGTTTTGGATTTGGTCATAGCATCAGAAGAGCTGATAATAAGCGAGATGACATCTCTCCCACCAGTTGGAGAGAGTGACCATGTGGTTTTGACTTGGAAGATGAACAGACATGCAGGTGTATCAAAGAAAAGGGAACGTATGTGGAATTATAAGGTGGGTGATTATAATAGTCTTGGGTATCAACTAGGGGCAGTTCCATGGGGGGCAGAATTGGAAGGCCAGGATATCATTAGTGCTTGGGAAATTGTGAAAGAATATTTGTTAGTAGCAATAGTAAGCTGTATTCCAGGGGTAAAGAAGCAGACACAATTTGGTGAAAAGTGGATGACAAACAATATCAAACAGGAACTGCAGTTGAAAAAGAGATTATGGAAAAGATATAAGGAGAGGGGTGGAGGACAGATACACGAAGAATATAAGACGCAGGCCAGGAGAGTGACCAGAATGGTGAGGAAGGCAAAACTGGAATATGAGAAGAGATTGGTACAAAGATCCAAAGAAAATTATAGGGAATTTTTTAGCTATGTGGACAGTAGGTGAAGAAACGATTGTGGAAGAATGACATTGCAGAATAAAAATGGGAATAGAGTAACTGATGCAGAGGGAGTGGAGTTGTTCAATGAGCACTTCATTGGAGTATTTCATCCTGGAGGAGGTTTTAATAGTAGAGGAATAGGGTTCAGGGTTTAGAGGTGCAAGAGGAAAGTGCATGTTCCAAATACTGAGTACTCTGGATACCAGTAAAGCTGTTGGACTGGATGGTATTTCACCCCTGGTTTTGAGAGAATGTGCTAAAGAACTGACAGCTCTGCTGACCTGGCTTTTCAATAAAAGTCTGGCTGCGGGAAAGATACCTAGGGAATGGAAGGAAGGTAAGATAGTGCTGCTGCATCAGGGTGGTAGCAAACTAGAAGTGTCTAATTATAGGCTTGTTTGTGTGTCATCAGTAGTTGTTAAGGTCTTGGAGAAATTAGTGAGGGACTATATACAGTGTTGGGCAGATGAGGGTAATGTTATCTGTGAGAATCAACATGGATTTGTTAAGGGGTGCTCTTGCTTTAGTAATATGATTGCCTTTTATAATAAAGTGACAAGAGCAGTTGATGAGGGAAAGGCATATACTGCCATTTCTTTGGATTTTGCAAAGCCGTTGGACAGAGTGCCATATGATAAGCTGATATTTAAGTTGCAGCACATGGGTTTAAATGTCGAGTTAGTCAAATGGATTCATTGGCTGACTGATAAGTATCAGAGAGTTGTGTACAAGTGGGGGTTCCACAGGGCTCAGTACTGGGACCTATATTGTTCAACCTTTATATCAATGATATTGAATATGGATTGCAAGGGAACATTCAGTTGTTTGCAGATGATGTGAAGCTGGGAAGGGTTATCAGTAATAGTGCAGATGTGGCAGCATTGCAAGAGGATTTGAATAAACTAGACAGATGGACAAATGATTGGGGGAGGTATCGGTTTAATGCAGCAAAATGTAAAGTCTTGAGGTTTAGGATCCATTGATGGGAGGAGCTGTACTGGAGGAGGTAGGAGAGATCTGGGGTGATGACTGATAGAAAACTGAAATTCAAGGAGCATATTGCAAAGGTGATGAAGATAACTCAGAGGATTGCTGCAATACTGAGAATGACACTGACCTGCAGAGATAAAAGAGTTATCATTCCATTGTATAAGACCCTGATTAGACCACACTTAGACTATTGTTCTCAGATTTGGTCCCCAGGATTTGAAGGGGGTAAAATGACCATGGAAAGGGTATAGAGGCAGATAACAAAGATGGTTTCAGGACTGTACAATATGAGTTATGAGGATCGACTGAGGGAATGTGGACTGCAGAGTTTGGTAAATAGAGGAGAGGTGATATGATTGAGACTTTTAAACTGTTGAGAGGCAGTTACAGGGTAGACATTGGAGAGTTCGTTCACTTGGTGGAACGGTGGGAAGGAGCGACGACAAGGAGCTATCCCTGGAAGTTATGAAAGGAGACTGTGTGCAAGAGGGTGAGGAGTGGTTTCTTTGCATGGAGGGTAGTTGAACCTTGGAATGCATTGCCTGAGAGAGTGGTTGGAGCAGGAAAGGTCAATGGGTTCAAGGAGTGGTATGATAAACTTTGTGTTTCCTAAAAACAACCTCCCACGATGAGTCTTTTGACTCCATGGAGGCCTGGATAATAATAATAATATATATATTCTCCAATCTGAAAGCTATTCACTCATACCAGTTGTGTATGCGTAAGTGTAACGATAAGTGATTTGTGACAGTTTCATTTTCCTGCTGTATGAGTTCCTATATAACTTCAACTTCGATGCCATAATTCCTTCTTCGCCACCTGCAGTAGCTGGATTCCTTGCCTGCGGCTATTGCCGGCAAAGGATTACCTGCCATGGAAACTGCAATACCTGTACTACCACTGACTCAGCAAAAACCATGGACCCCCCCCCATGACTTCGCACCCGGAAGGAAGATCAAAGTTCACGGGAGCTATGGACAAGGAAAACAGTCCAGTCAATTCCAAATCTTACGCTAATGTTTTATCAAATGGAAATATCCCCCAAAACACTGATTTCACACACGAATGCCACATCAGCCAGCAGTAAACCGATTAACGCAAAAATAAATACCACTGTTCAACATCACTTCTCGAGAAAATGGAACTGTTATTTTCACAAAAAGAAAACATCACACTAGAAGAGTATCTGATGGCAATCGCCAAAATTGTAAATGCAAAAAATATTACTGATGCTTCCTAGCTGGTACTGTGCAGGTGTATTTCAGTCACATCTCATGGGCACAAATGATACTGCAAAAAGGCATCGATATCAGCGATTATCACTTCAAAGCTGCCCCAATAGCACTGGACCCGACAAAATAACAGTATCAAACGTTCCCCCTGAAATTCCCCATCAGCTCATCAGATCCATGTTATCAAGATACGGTTCTGTCACAGGAAAAATACACACATTGTTGGCAGCCACAAAAAAGCCGAAATTCGAAGACAGGCATTAATGCACTTTCCAAACAACGACACACTATACAACCTGCCAAAATTAATCGACACTGACATAAATGGAATAACCTACACTTTCTACTTATCTTTCTCATCAATGCTTCTTCTGCATGAAGAGGGTCACATTAGGAAACAATGTCCCTACATTACCAACAATTCATCAACAAATATCCCAGCCCAGAATAGCAAATCAGTTGAACAAAACAACATCGTATGTGAAAAAAACCCAAGCATAGGAAAAAGTAAACCAAAAATTCTCTCTCCATCACGAATTTCAGAGCCAAGAAAATCCAGAACTGGAAAAGACAAGGTTCTGTCGAGTAATGAGATCCAAAGCTCTGATAACGAAGTCACACAGCAAGCAACACTAAACAAACAGCATGAAAATGCGGATCCTCCCAACAGAGAGGACCAGGATGAACTAATTAAAAGCAATCTCCGGACACAACAACCAGAATCACCAACCCAGCCTCCCACTAATTCAAAATCTCATCAGACAGAAGAAACTACTCAAAATGGCCTTTCATCATCATCTGCAGCTAGCCAAGGAGAAACAGAGTTCCCAGACAATGAGGAAACTGTACTTCCACATGATGACTTAGAAGAGGAAGAAGCTGAGGGGGAACTTCCCCCACACTGAGGGCCCCCCTTAACCATGAAGCAGCTGTCATCCTTCATACAGAAAGTGTGAGGCTCCCCTCACAAACTAACTGTAGCCCTTAAATACACCACAAGAATCCCGGAACTAATATCTCAACTTCAGGATCTACACTCAAAATTGAAACGTAAAAAGAGTAGATCAGAGCAGAAACACAATACCAGGACCAATATTAGATTCAACCTACAATTAAACTTTCATAAACATAATGTCGTTGAGCCTTTTTTCTCTCAATGCAAAAGGATGTGCCTCTGCTTTATGCAACAGAATAGTCCTTGACCAGGTACAAAAACATCATATAGACCTAATACTTATGCAAGAAACAAATATCAATTCCTCATCCAATTTATCTAGAAGATGGGCAGAGTGGCCTTATGACCTACACCACTCTGCAACCCAACAACATCAAGTTAGCTTAAGTGTACATCATCAGTCTCCCTACAAACTGAAAGTGATTGCTGATATACCAGGATATGCCTTGTATGCTCACATAAAAGCACCCAACCACAGTACCCTGCATGTGTTCAATATCTACATACCACAGCAGGATGCTATGGCATCACAATCTTGGATTTCATTGGAGACTTTAATTGCACTCTTGATCAAGAAAAAGACAGATTTCAATGTACTGAACATCGCAGCTCATTAATAAGCAAACTTCAAACACTGGTAAACGATAATGAACTCAGTGACGTCTTTCGGCATCAACATCCAGATAAGAAGTCCTACACATGGAGGTCAGCAATCACAGCAACTAATAGGCCACTCTACCAAGCATGACTGGACAGATACTACATTTCCAAACATGCTGTTCCACTAGTTAGAAACATCTCACACATTCCTTCCTACATCTCAGATCATTGCTTCATCAAGCTGCAATTTTCATTATCGGTGGAAGCATTCAAATCAGGAAGTGCCTATTGGATCTTCAACAATACCCTCCTGAAAGATCCAGATTACATAACAAATATTCAGGCTTTAATAACTAACCTCACTCAATTGAAAGGGAATACAGAACCAATGAAAACTTGGTGGCCCCACCTAAAATCACAGATAAAATCCTTTGTGCAGATCTACTGTCACGAAAAATCAACAGAGGAAAGCAGAATTCAATAACTCGAAGAACAGCTCAAGTATCTCCTAGAAGAAAGCCCTGAATATCATTCTGCACTCCAAGCCATGCAAAGACACTCAGAATTATCTGCAAAAGTTGCCCCACTTAGATCGCAGCACATACAAATAAATCACTCAGATGTCCCCACGAAATATTTTTTCTCTTTGAAAAAAAAATGCCAGGCAGCAAACTACATTTCTGCTATTAGACTTCAAGATGGCAGCATCACATAAGATCCAAGTAAAATCACTTCTGAAATCCTGCAACACTACAAGAATGCGTTACAGCTCTACAGGAACATCCCTTCACACCATTCACCAAATACTGAAAGAAACAAAAAGAATCTCTGCAACAGATCAGAACCACTGCCAAAGAGCAAATCTCCCGGCCTTGATGGTCTCACAACAGAGTTTTTCCAAGTCTTCTGGAATCAACTCGGACCACTTCTTAAAACACTGCAAGAAGCCTTCCTCAATGGGCTCCCACAATCCATCACAACCTCAGTAACATGACTGATACCAAAGAAAGGAGCCCACATTGACACCTGAAACTGGCATCCTATCTCACTAATCAACACTGATTGCAAAATCATTTTCAAAGTTATAGCAAACTTAATAAAGCCAACACTGTGTGACGTTATTGGCCAACATCAAACCTATTCTGTTCTAGGAAGATCAATTCCTCCATATAATAAGAGATCTCATTCACATTGCAAACAGCCAAAATGAAAACCTGGCACTCGTCAGCCTTGATCAGGAGAAGGCTTTTGACAGAGTAGAGCATGAGTACCTTTATGAAGTCCTAAAGACATTCGGCTATGGTCCTCTCATTATTGAAACAGTGCAACTGCTATACAGAGATGCACTCTTCTGTTTAAAAATCAACAACAAGCTCACCTGCACTTTGTCACACTCTCGAGGGATCAAGCAAGGATGTCCTCTCTCTCTCTCGACAATTATACACACTGGCCATTAAAAGAGTACGCGACACCATCATCTCCAAATGAACCAGCATAAGAGAATCACATCTAAAAATATCCGTCAGCATATGCTGATGATGTCACTGTAATAGTCCGAAATGAAGAAGAAATGACAGTAACCAAGGAAGCACACAGACTATATGCACAAGCCTCGGGGGCCAAATTAAACTCTGCAAAAACCATTGGCTTGTGGTGAGGCAGATGGAAGTCTAGAACTAATTCTCAGATCGAATGTTCCTAGTCAAATGAAGGACAAACATACTTAGGTGTATACCTCGGCAAGACCAAAATATATAATACCTGAACTGGACACAGCTGCACAACCATTTCAAACAGGTGTTAGAAAAATGGCACAGCATTCGTTCAATGTCTTCATTTGGAGGAAGAATCCTAATAATTAACCAGATGGCTGCGAGTGTGCTATGGCATACCCTCAAAGTACCCCCCGCCCGATGACTTTCTCCATCACATTCACACGTTTCCTCTGGAACAATACTAAATGGACAACATACTCTGAACTCTGCAAGCCACTCAGTAAGGGAGGTCAAGGCCTGATTTCTCTTGAAAACAAGATTAGATCCTTCAGGATAATCTTTCTCCTAAAGACACTTTAGTCTCATCACACTTATGTAACCACCTTCAATTACATTATGAAATCATCCACCAGAGGACACACTTTCCACAATCCTCCAAATGGCCAGATCTGCACCATCACCTCCTAAACTATCTCATTTTTACAGAGATGCTCTACAGCGGTGGAAAAATACAGAACTTCATCACACACTGACAGGATCAACAGAGTCAGCTGTACTAACAGAACCACTATTTTCGAACAGAAACATAAGTCTGGCAACTGGCCAACCCTTGCTTTTCCCTACATGAAAGTGGGCAGGAATAAGAATCATAGGGACCTCCTGAACCAGACCCTAAACTGGAAAACATCCATATGCCTACCACTGAAAAGCAATATCAACAGATGCAAGCTGCTATTATAAAAGCCTATCCAGATATCGCTACACCTCAGGGAATCCATATTTCTTCTAGAAACTGTGCGGAGCCGATCTTTCATCTTGTATCATCTGAAGCCTCACTTCCAATTCTTCCCTCAAACTACAAGAAAATATACCACTTCCTCATGTCAGTGCCTCTAACTTCACCCTTCATATATATTCATCCTTAACCCTCTCATCTACAAAGCTGCACATACCACTCAGTTTTCAGTGGGATCTTCCATATAAATCGAAGTGTGCCAAACCAGATTCCGAAATACAGTGGAGACTATGGCATAACATCTTGCCAACCCATTCTAAGCTCTACAAATTTCAACTTAGAGAAACGGATCTGTGTCTATTCTGCAAAGTTTCATGTACCATGGAACACACATATCTAACCTGTCCTGCTAACAAAGCGATGATCACCTATGCTCTGAATACTGCCTCTAGCACCTGTAACTACACACATAGCCAAGAAGACTAGTGGAATTTAGTCCATACAGAAGAGTACAGACAGAATATGTAATTTCCTCTTCATCTGCACCAAGGACATCATTAACAGTTTCTACCTTAAGCAAACAAGAAATAACCAGCACCCATCCATCGCTGAATCGGAACAAACACTCATGTGTAACCTACATCGAAAACTACTCGTTTTGTTGAATAAATCAACTTCTTCGGGTATCACAGGCAAAGAATTATATAAAATAACAGAGAAATAATAAAATTACATCAACAGATCTAGCATAAAACACAATAGTACATTTTAAAACAGGAATGCATGCATGCATTCCTGTGAGGGCAGTGAGATTAGCTCTGTTCAGCTGAGCACAGAATTGATTTGGGTCTTTTGTATTTGGAGAATGCTGCTTCATTGTAGTCTGAAGCTTGCTCGATTAGCAGGGTTGGATGATTGCTTGCTTTGGTGAAGAACTTTTCTGCTAGATCATGAAGGAGGGATGTGATCTAGGGAATGTTAACTTCTCTGTGAATCTGGGAGTTTCTAATGAACCATGGGGCGTCCAGAATCATTCTCAGGCATTTATTCTGTATCCTCTGCAGTTTTTGAATGTTTGTATCCGAGGTATGACTCCATGCAGGAGATGCATAAGTGATGACTGAGAGTATTACCAACCTGTATATGAGTAGTTTGTTCTGAGTCTCCAGTTTGCTTCTTCTGTTGATCATGGTGTAGAGTTGCGTGATTACTTTGGATGTCTTCGAGCTTACGTGTTTAATATGACTGGTGAATTGGAGTTTTTTGTCAAGCATCACGCCGAGATATCTGACTTCAGTCTGCCATGGAATCTTGACTCCTGGACTTTCTTTGTGGTGAACAGTATGACTGAACTCTTCTGGCGGTTTGCTTGGATCCTCCAGTCCATCAGCCACTTCTCCATTGTATGAATACTGCTTTGGAGTCTTCTGATAGCCAGTTAGGGGCTGAGAGCCTACTCAGCTGTGATGAGCGGGCTCTGCAGGTCCGGCTATAACTGTTGAGTTTTGGGTTGAGTAATTGTTTAGTATATTGTTTATTGTGGAGCTGAACCAAGCTGTGTGTTTGGCATTGAAATCTCCAGCCATAATGGAGCCATAGTGGAATCAGTAGAGCTGAGAATGGAATCCAAATCAGCTGCCAACAAGGGGATGCCAGGTGGGTTGTATACGCTGTAGATTTTGATGCTGCCAGTATTGTTAGTATGAACTTCAATACCTGTTATCTCACGGTTCTTGGTTTGTGGGTTGGTCAGGACATTGTGGCTTAAATAATTTTTGATGTATGCAGCTGTGCTTCCTCCACTGGTGGTAATTCTGTCTATTTTAAACATCATGAAGCCCCATAATTTAGGGCTATTAGCTGGCCTAAGGTGCGTTTTGTTAACGAAGACTATATCAGGTTTGTATCTGTGAGTGAACTATTGCAGTTCAAGGATTTTGTTTAACAGACCATTAGCATTCCATACTATTATTGTGAGCGAGTTTGGTTTGAATTTTTTATACATTGTATAGTGCTGTCAGTATGGATTGGGTTTCTAGATAGAATCCCTTTCTGGAAGATGGTGAGGAGCTTGCTTTGCTGAATTCCTGCAGCATGGTGGCAAGAGACGCAGTTAGAACTGAACTTAAGTTGGAGCTTGCTTGCTCATGTGATGAAGGAATCTGAGTTTGAGCCGCCTCTACATATGTTTTGGTCATGGATGAACATCGTAGAGCTGGTCTGGTGGACTTCACCACATTTTAGACATCTGTAGGCCCAAACTTTTGACATCTATGGCATTGGCCTGCCAATGCCCTTTTCCTTAGAGGCTCAGTAATAATTTTGAGCCTGCAGATATCTGTCACTTCGTATATCCTTTTCTGGGTGTTGCTGATTTCTACTAGTACTAAAGGCATTGGCCTTTTGTCAGATCTCAGCATTCTGCTAGCTTTGATTGGGATAAGTCCTTGACTGATGAGGTCGGCAGTGACCTCATCTGTTGTGATGCCCCCGGCAACCCCTGTGAGGACCACTTTAAGATTTTTCTCGCTTCCTAGTGCGAAGATGTAGAAGGCCAATTTGGAATTATCCAGCATTTTTGTCATTTTGCAATAATTTGAGACAGTAGTGGGATGAATCTTAACTCCCTCATCTGTGTTTCTGGCTCTGGAGAAGTCGATGTTTTGTTCACCAAGGGTCCTTGAAACTGATGTCCACGTTTCTTTGTCTCAGAGAATCACTGGTGGGACTTTTTCTTTTAGTCTTCTGAAGCTTGTGGTATTAGATCTTCTTCCATAAGATCTTCAGAGGACCTCCGTCTTTTGGTTACCTGTGAACCCTGGGAGTTGATCTGTCGACGGTTCTTGGGCAATGGGACCGTTGTGAATTCACCCTCTGTATCCTCATCCTCTCCTTCTTGATCATTGACCTGGGCATATGTTTATAAATCCTGGGAATTATGTATCAAACTTTTTTTAATATCTTCTTGAACAGGTCAAGCAACTGCTCTTTGCTAAAGGCTTGAATAATATTGTCCGTGATGTCCATACTGGGATAAAGAGCACCTTGGTAGATACCTCTTGTTCAGTTAAGCCTATTTTGGCAATCCTGTAGGCTTATTGCCTATAATCAGATCGTGTAGACTCACGCAGAAGTCTACTAGCTAAGTAAAGCAAGTTTGTAATGCCCTACTAAAAGGGGAAAGGAGTGTCAAGAACTCACTTGGCCACAGAGTGAAAACCTACCTCCCTAAAATACCATAAATCCACCACTGGTCCTCATTTTGGGTGGGACCTACACGACCATCAGACCTCGTGCATTTTTCATGCAGAGGGGGAGACAGTAGGAATAATACTGTGTCAGCGCAATGTGAGATTCCTGAAAAATCTTGTATGAAATCTAATCAGGCTCAATCTAAAATAGCACGTCTGTTCTCGTCAAAAGTCCAAGCGAAAAAACTAGCCCAGTACTAAGGAACTTGAAACGTCGGAGTGGTGTATTTTCCATAAGCGAACTCTCAGTCAGTGCATAAAGTATTTACTAAAATAAAGAGCCAAAAGGCATCATTTCGGCAATGCAAAATTATATAAATTAAGTGGATATTAAATCCAACATCATTTCAAAGCTGAATACAGAAACTATAAAAGTTTCGTGCAAAAATTGACCAGAGCTTACAGGAATACACCGCCGCCATCTATGAGTTGCCCTAGCTGAACCTTGGAAGTGACGAACACTCAAAGCGCCCATATATTTGCCTCCTATTCGCTGAAATGAAGCCTTTGGCTCTTTATCTTAGTAAATACTTTACACACTGACAGAGAGTTCACTTACAGAAAATACAGCTCTCTGACACTTCAAATTTCTTAGTACTGAGAGTTTTTGCTCTCTTAGGTTTTTGCCTAGTTTCTGATGAAAACCAATGAGTTTGAAACAGCTGTCAGACTAGTGAAACCCTATCAAAATGAACCAATAGGAGGAGAATATATGGGCGCTTTGAGTGTTCGTCAATTCCTATAAGGTTCAGCTAGAGCAAACTTGTAGTGCAGTGGCAGTGTATTCCCACATGCTCTCTGGTCAATTTTTGCACAAAACTTTTATAGTTTCTGTATTCGGCTTTGAAATTATGTTGGATTTAATATCCACTTAATTTATATAATTTTGCATCACCGAAATGAAGCCTTTTGGCTCTTTATTTTATTAAAAAGAATTAAATTTGTTTGTCCCTTTAATGATAATTAGTGTTGTTTACAGTATGATATAATAACTATGGATTGATATTAAGTAGATGAAATGGAAGTAGACTAAATGAAATTTTACACCAATTTTTTATGAATATATATTCTCCTGAACTATTCTTAGAAATATATTTTGCTTTTTGTCTTCATTCCTATTTAGTCTTCTTCCAACCTATGTTATTTGTGTTATTATTTTATCATATTACTTATATTATTATACTTATGTTATTATGATTATTATTGACATCAGACTTTCATGGAGTCAAAATACAAGAACAGTCTTAGTCCTACCATCTGTATCGAAAAACATCAAAAAATACATCTGCAATCTTGACAATGGTCAATCTGGCCTTGCAGATCATTCTTTGGATATAACTCACTAAATCATTTGGAAAAAGACCACCATACAGTAAATTTAGAAGAGAAAGACTGTTTTCACAATCTACTGTTGCTCTCAAAAATCAGCCTGATTTGAATAAATATGCTTGCATAAAACTTTCCAAAATATGGGAAACACTAATACTTTGGGATCTCAGTCTACATCTACGCCAGCAACAGGTGTCCACAGAGGACACTCCCACCTAGTTAGGACTAGTCTTTCATCCACATTCACTTAGTGTTTATGCTGCCTTTGTGTGTGTGTGTGTGTGTGTGTGTGTGTGTGTGTGTGTGTGTGTGTGTGTGTGTGTGTGTGTGTGTGTGTGTGTGTGTGTGTGTGTGTTACAAGTGTCATATTGTACTCCCTGATAATGTCTCTGTAACTGACATGAAATAATGGAAGAATAAAATACTATTTTAAATCCTTTCCTAGTGCTATTTCACCCCAATAAACTATTAACATGAGTTTCTCCCTGCACTTGAGCCTTAAGCATAAAGAATGCTTCAAGACTAAGATAACAAATTATAGATCAATCAGCATCTCACAAGTGGTAGTCAAGTTACTGGAAAAATTGATTTCAGAAAAATCCAGGAATGGATGGATAGAATGGGATACTGCTGTATATGGATGGCAGCATGGCTTTGTGAAGGGTAGATTGTGCCTCAGTAACTTACTCATTTTTATAATAAAGTAGTTGCCGATTAGACAAAGTATCTACTGATATGCACTGCTGAATTTTAAAGACCTTTGACAGCATTCCACTTGAAATTGCATTGTGTAAATCAAAGAAAACACAGATGGATATGAAGTTAGTGATGTGAATAAGAGGATGACTGATTGAGAGATAACAGATCAGACAGTAGTTTATTCAGGAAGTGAGTTCAGTAGAAGGTCTGTGACTAGTGATGTTCTGCGGTGCTCTGTACTTGGGCCATTGCTATTTAATTTGTGCATTAATGATATAGGAATGACCTGAGGGGAAATACTCAGATGGTGATGTTGAAATCTTGCATGATGATTTAAACAAACTATCAGTAAACGTAGAGGAGAATAGATGCCAGTTTAATGTGGCAAAGTGTAAGGTTATGCACTTTGGGATGAAAATATTATCTTCTATGTTCTACATGGATGGACCATACGCCAAGAAATAGATGAAGGCAGGGATTTCGGGGATGTTAGTGGACAGGGAGTTGAACTTCAAATAACATATTTCAAAAGTGGCTACAATAGCTTAAAGGATTGCATAGTTATTGAAGAATAACACTCTGACAAACAGAAATAAGTAGATTTTTATATCTCTTTCATAAAACTTAATAAGGTACCATCTGAACATCGACATGTCAATGAGGTTGTTTAGAGAGCATGTAAGCTCTCTAACTGTGGTTTAGAGAGCAGGTAAGCTATTGACTTACCCAATCATGCCAGCTATTCTCTGATTATTTCTCATTTTCTCTTTCATAATTTATTTAATATGCATTTTCATAATATTTTTAAGATACAATCTAGTGGTGCTCTGCCATTTGATTTTTTCCCCCCTTTCAGGCTATGTATATGCTTCATGAGGCATTTTCAATATAATACACTGATGTCCTAAAGCTAAGGATGAACTGTAAAATCTCTCATAGCCAGTTCAGCTAAACACTCTTTTAGCATCTATGCTGATATCCCATCAGTCCCACTGCTGAATTTTTATTCAGTTTGTGCAACAGCTCTAATACCTCCTCCTCTTCCTACACCGATTTTTTTTTCTTCAGAAGAGGTAGCAGCAAACAACGCTGCACAAACACCAGCTTGATAGCTTTTAGCAAAATGCACCCATTAGTTGAACATTCTCTTCTGCATATGTCATCCTCAGACCATCTGCATTCAGAAAAGTTATTCTTTCATATTCATTCTTTCTGTTACTTGCAGAATATCGATAGTAATCTTGTGGGTTGTCTTTAGCTTGCAAAGCTAGTTTCTTTTCATACACAGACTTCCGTACAGTATTTGTGACTTTCAGTACAATAGTTGTGACTCTTCTGGCCTACTGCTTATAATTTTCATAACGGACATCATTCTTTCATAACGCACAGTATTCTTTCCACATCATTCATTTCTTACAAATCTCTTGCGTAATAAGATTACACATCTATTTGACTTCTGCCCTATTTATTCTTCAAACTCTCAGGATACATTCTGACATTGCATCATATATGTATTTTTTAAACGCTTCCCATCCAGCAACTGACACCATTGAGCTGAACTCAGTATACTCTTCAGTCATAATTTCCTGCTTTGTAGTTCAGCATATAACCTTTTCTGAATGGAACATTCATAAAATAACTCATTACCCAAGAGACTACTGCATGATCACTGTCACCTACCAGAGACAGAATAGTTACATATTTAACTGAAACATCCTCTGACACTATAATCATATCTAACACTGATTGACCTCAAATTTCTTCTGTCTCTTGCTGCTTGAGGAAGTTGTCCTGCAATATCTCAATAAATTCAGTTTCATTCTTCTCATGACATTTTACTGCTACCCAAATACTGTTTGGATAATTAAAGTCTTCCATTATGATTACTTGTTTCAATAAGGAAATACCATGAGTAGGCATATTTAAATAAATTATAATATCAGAATAAACTCATGTAAAATATGACTTTATTAATATCAATTTCGCTAAGTATCAAAGGCATCTTCATTGCATAAAAAGCTAATCGAACAATAGCTGACTGTTCCAAAAGGTGTCACCTAAGTAGCTAATGTAAGATAACTGAAAAAAGTTATTAAATTTCCTAACTTATTAAAAATAAACACACACACACACACACACACAATTAAATAAAATAAAGTTAGCTGATTTAAAAAGTACTATCTCCCACAAAAGGGATAGACGCAGACCATCAGATCTGTTTAAATTAAGAGAGTGAAGTAAAGTTTCACGTTTCTTTATAAAGCCATTCCATGAGGAACAACTGACTTTTCTGAAGGACTCGTCTTGTTCTAATGAACTCTATGTCTAGTGTTGATAGCATGTTCTGCAAGTCCATACTATTCAGGCTCAAAGTATTGGATATAACACTTTTATTTTTCTAGCCAAATAAAAGCAGATCTTCCTATTTGTTCAAAGATAACCCACAAGAGCAAGGAATCTTGAAGACACCTGAATAATTGAGATGTGAAAGCTTGTCTTTTGGAGAAGACAAAGGTGGAGATTTTTCTGATGGGGTGAAAGGCATCATCATCATCATGCCTCTCAAGGATTTAGGTCTAGAGTGGCCTGTTCCAGCCTTAGAAGTCATCATTGAATCTTTTAAGAGGACGTCCTAGTTTTCTTTTTCCTAATGGCTTGTACTTTAAGACTTGTTTTAGTAATCTTTCTGTTTTCATTCTTTGAATATGTTCCATCCATTTATGTTTATATTTTTAAATTTTTTCTATTACTGATTCCTGGTTTAATTCTTTCATAATTTCATCATTTCTTTTGTGATCAAACAGAGTATACTTTGCAGTTTTTCTCATAAACTTCAATTCAGCTGTTATTAATGTTTGTTTCTTTTTGTTTTATTGTCAAGATTTCACTTCCGTACATTAGGACTGGTAGGGCTAATGTATTGTATACTTTTAGTCTGGTTTGTTTTTGAACTAGGTTTGATTTAAATATAGAGTTAATTACAGCTGTTATTTTTAAGTATTTTGCAATGGGTGAAAGGCAATAAAAATATTTAGTGATTTTAAAACTTTCGCTATGGATTCACTAATGTCTTGCACATAAGGGATAGGAATATGAATTATTTCTTCTGTCTATGAAGAGGTAGAGATACCAAAACTGTTCAAAGTACTTTTGATGAAAGAATTCTTATAACCATTTGATAAAAAAAAGTAGAAATAATGTGTGTAATTCTTTCTGTAATAGTTCATCTGAAGAACATAAGGAGTGGGCCTGATGAGCCATTGTTTTAATAGTTCCAGCCTTTTGACTGGGATGGTGATGATGAGATTCAGCATAGATATAATGGCCTATATGAGTTTTTCTTTTGAAAAACTGAGAAATGTAGGTACTAACTGGTTAATGAAGAATCAAAAGATCTAAAAACAGGCTAATTGTTTATTTCCTTCTTTTTCTAAGGTGAACTGGATCCTGAGATGAAGTGCATTTAATTTAGAAAAAACTGCTGTAACTCAGAATGCTTTATCTGACCAAGTTGAGTAGGTCTAGGTGAAATGTCATCAAAAACACATTGTTTTTGATGACATTTCACATGAAGTGTTCCATGAAGAAGTTGGCAATAGTAGGAGGAATAGGACTGCCCATAGCTGTTCCTCCAATTTGTTGATATAACTTGTTTTTAAGGAGAAAATAACCAGAATATATTACAAAATCAAATATTTGAACAATATCTGAAGGAAATTCTTGTAGTAATTCAATGCTGTCAGATAAAAGAACACATTATTTTATTTAATTGTGTATGTGTGTATGTCTATATATATAGATATTAATAAATTAGAAAATTAATGGCTTTTTTTTAGTTATCTTACATTAGCTACGTAGGTGGTGCCTTTTGGAATTGTCAGTTATTGTTCGATTAGCTACTTACATATACTGAAGATGCCTTTTGATACTTGGCGAAAGTAATACTAATAAAATAATATTTTACGTGAGTTTATTCCAGTATTTTAATTTATTTATTTTGGTTTATACTTTTTTTCACCACGTCTCTATTTTGTGATGCATTTCTTGAACACTAGAAACTGAATCCACTAGGTCTGTAACAACACCCCACTATGTAACTGATCTTGTTAGATTCCATCTTATGAAAGATGGCTTCAAATTCACTGCCACATGAAATACATGTGGCAGTGAATTTGATATACATTTGATTAACATACAAATACATTTGATTAACGCAGTTAATCAAATCCTGCGTTAAGCAAAACTGAGTTAAACAAGGGATACCTGTACTGTTACTAGTACTACAACTTAAGTTTTCAACACTAGCTGGATTCAAGTCATTTGATATTGTCTGCCGCACACCTATCCTGTCTATGCTTCCCCAAAATACTGTACACTTTACACTCGATACCAATTAGTACATCTGATTCTAATAGCCAGGTCTCTCTAATGCCTACAATCCGAGGTCCCAACATATTGACCAAGGCAACAAACTCTACCTCTTTCTTTCTGATACTCCTAGCATTCGTATATAGACATAAGCTACCTGCATATTCTTTTGTATGCTCTTGTCTACAGTCTGCACATCATAGTTGGACAACTTGCAGATCTATTCTTCTCTAGTGGCTTATACATATAGACATCTTTGCCATGTTTGATGAGTCCGAACTGGATGAATACAAAGTTGAAATCATTCCCTTCTCATAATTATTTCCATGATAATGGCCATTCCTGTCATTAGCACAATTATATAATATTGCCACTCTCACATTCATATTCTCACCATTCCTCCCATTATAATTTAGTTTCCCTGACTCTCTGTGTTAGGACTCATAGTTTTACAAGACTTCCAGACACATTCAGGTGTAGGCCATCCCTCTTATACAAATCTGATCTTCTCTCAAAATATGAGCAATATACCACGGCTGGGTGGTTTTGTGCAGAGTTAGCAGCTGTGAAGGTCTAAAGTAATGTCTTGGGCAAAAAAGTACAAGTTTTTTGGCAGCTGCAGAAGATATAGTTGAAATGTGGTTGTTCCAGGAAAGATCAGAGGTGCAGGTCATGAAAAGAAGGTTTAATCAGATTGTGTTTGGGTATCTCATATCTCGGTATTACTGAATGTAAGGAGGAGGAATGTAACCATGTAACCCTCTTTCTTGCAAGAGATCAGACAGAACTGAGTTTTGGTGGATTCAAGTTTACAAAGTTGTCCTTGCTGTGCTGGGATATAGCTAAGAGATCTGACTTCACAACCCTGTCATGGTAGATTTTGAGGATTTTAATACTTCAGCACTACAAGGTTTACAAATGAAAAGGAGGAATAGAGTGTGCAGCAAAGCTATGGATAGGACTGGAAGTCTGTGACAGCAGGTCATTTATATACAAAATATAAAAGACTTATAAATCACAGATTAGTTAGTATGTCTTTAGGTGGTTCAAGAGTTGGTTGTTGATGACCTGCTCCATAATTTTAGAGAGAACAGAAGTAAGAGCAATTGGGCGGTAGTTCATTGGTTGACTTTCATCATCTATCTTTGAGATGGGGCTGGATGTAAACCTGTTTCCATGTTGTAAGATAGATTCCAGTTGAATAGGATAGATTGAAGAGGTGATATGGAATGGGTGTTAGTTCTGGGGCACAATCATTTAACATAATAGGTGGAATACCATTGGGACCAGATGCCTTGTTTGTGTTCAGGTTATTCAAGATTTTTCAGACTTGTTTTTTGTCAGAAGACTATGGGAGACATGAAGGGAGCCATTCTTTCTGGAATGGAGGGAACTTTAACAGGTCATCAATGCAGAAGTGGAAGAGAATGCCAATAGGTTGGCCTTGTCTTTAAGTGAGGTAACTACAGTGGCATCAGGATGTGATAGAGGTGGTATAACATTGGGCAGAAGTTACATGCAATGGCGCTGGCAAGGAACCAGAAGGAGCAACTGCCATTTCAGCAGGAGGTGAGTTTGCAACATTTGGCCTTTTCAAATTCTGACTTGGACTTGTGATGATTCTTTTGCAAGCTGCAGTATACACAGAGTGGGCAGCTGGAGTTATGGCCTTCAGCCATTCATGGTAAGCACAGATTTTTTTACACTTTTTTGAGAATGAAAGCTTGGATGGTGACTGAGAATTTGGAGTGGAATAAGGGATGAAAGCCTTCATTCCTGTGAGGATGAAGCTTCATTTCTGTTATTCGGTCTGAGCAGGTGTTTAGATCAGAAGAACTGAAGCAATAATTGGACCATGGAAAGGAGAAATAGAAGTAACTGAGGTCCTCTCAGTTGGCACCCTTCTAGTGCCAAAGGACACAAGACTGTGAACTGGTGGATGAAGAGTATACTGTAGCAAAAGAGTCACTTTGTTGAGATATCAGCATACCCGTGCTTGAATAGAGCCGACTTACAAGATGACCTGCCATGGTACATCTATTATATTTTGCTGTTATAACCAAAAATCTAGCTTTGTGCTCCATGATAGAGTGAGGATGACCTCTTAGCAAATATCTGGAACACATTCCACTGGTTTGAAATCATCTAGATGAAGTCTTTGGACATCATCTAGATAATTTCATGTGGGGAAGAATTATTGGAAAGCTGGAAGAAGGCTAAAGAATTAAAGATATTTATAGAGAGTTTGGAATCTAACATAGTGTTGTATCCAGGTAGCATTCCAAACTCTGTCAATATCAGTAATTCTGCAGCCTTCAAGTTTTCCGATAATTCTTCCTCATCTTTTAAGGTACCTGTGGCATAATTAAAATTAATAACTTAACACATATATAACCAACAGTAATAAACTTTAATGAATTAAGGGTACAAATATTTCGTACTGAAAGTAACAGTACATCATCAGTGTAGAACAAACAGTTAAAGGAATGGAGGTGCCAGTTTGTCTTTTGTAGATGGCAACAAGTGAGAAATTTTGTTGATAGAAAAATATGTGGGAATAAGATGATACTTCTTCAATATTCTGCCAATGGGTTCTGAGATGCCTGAAATATAAGGGATTGGAACTCTGCAGTCTGTTGAAGAATCCTGAGGTGTTGGAACATAGGAGTCAATTATCTGCTGGATTTGATTAGGGTTGTAACCATTAGATTCTATTAACTTTTTTATAGTGAAAAGTTCTTGTTGTAAGCTTAAGGGGGAGAAGCACACTTTATGTGCTCTAATAATTAAAGATCTGATAACACTGATTTTTTGAGAGGTGTGATGAGCAGACATTTGATGAGTGTATCTGCCAGTAAAGGTAGGTTTTCAATAGACACTTGCTGATGAAGTACCAGAGGATGTATGTGTAAGGAGGATGTCCAAGAATGGTAAACTAACAGCCTTTTCTTTTTCCATGGTGAACTGAATGCGTGGGTGAAGGCTATTTATCTGTTGTAGGAATGTGGTAAGTTCCTCTTCAGTATGTGGCCAAATAGCAAAGACATCATCGACATAATGAAACCAAAGAGAGGGTTGGGGATGAATGGATGAGAACAAGATGTCTTCCAGATGGTTCAAAAAATAGTTTACCAACGGTGGAGACAGAGAGCCACTCATGGCAGTACCTTCAACTTGTTTGTAGATCTTGTTTTTCCAGCTGAAATATCCTGAATGTATAACAAATTTAAAAATCTTTGCAATATCCATAGAGTAATCATCATATAGTAAATTGACAGGGTCAGCTAATGAAATATTGGTAAAAAGGGAAACAATATCAAAACTGACTAACATGTCAGACTCTTTGATTTGAACAAATCAAGGATGTTCAAAGGAATGGAATACTTTGTATTCCATTCCTTTAACTGTTTGTTCTACACTGATAATGTACTGTTACTTTCAGTACAAAATATTTGTACCTTTAATTCATTAAAGTTTATTACTGTTGGTTATATACGTGTTAAGTTATTAATTCTTCCCCATATGAAATCATCTAGATGATATCTTTGAGACATTACATGACATCCAAGTTGGCAACTTGATTCCCTCACAAAAAGAGTTTTCTTCAAACACAGTTTGCTTAGTGCAGGCTTTTGCCTTTTATCCTTTTGAGTGCTAGTGACCCATTTGCATGCGATTCGAAAATCTGAAGGTGCACACACTTTCTACCTGAAATCATCAGTTAGACAAATTGACACAAGCCGATTTATCTGAATTTGCATTTGTAATATTCAGAAATATTGTTAAAACTTAGGTTTTAGATGACAGTGAGATACAAAAAGAGATACATGTTCTTTATAACGTTTACTGTCTCAAGAGTCGTAACTATTTAAATTCTGAGGTTGGTAATCTTATATTAAAATACATGGTACAAGAAAATTATTTTAAACTGCAACATAATGATGTCAAAAAAAAAAAATCAACAAACCTTTTCTTTCAAATATGAAATTATCTTTTTAATAAGAGCACTGGGAGGAGAAAATCTAAATTTTCCATATAGCACAGAATGGTTAGAGGTGTCAAACATTCTTTTAGCCATGTTAAGCTAATCTGCTGTTAAATAAAGGGGGGAAACAAATATTAGTGAAATTTTTTTACTTATTTGCATTACTGCAATTCTTTTTGATCATTTAACAGTATTAACATCTTAGTCATAAAGTTTTACCTTTAATTTACAATATAATATCCTGAGTAATATGGTCATCCTTTGAACAGACAGTTGTAGGTGAATTTTTACTATTATTATGTGACACCTCAAGGGAGTCCAAAGACTCATCGAGGGAGAGTGTGCCAACAGCATCGAACGATTGTTCTCCTTCCAACTACTAGCTACGCTCGAACTTGCTTAAGTTTTTTTCATGAGCCATTAGAAGCAGAGGCTCTACCAATCAACCAACCTTTGCTGGTGTAGTAAATATTCTAATATTCCATTTACTACAAATATGCTATTTGTAGTAAATATTCACTATATCATCGATCATTATTGGTGGTATTTTTTTTTTATTTTTGATGACTGTGTAGTTATATGCATTTCTTTAATTGTGAATATTATGTAACATTGTTCAAAAATGCTACACAGAACTGATGCATACAAAGAAAATGGCAGCCAAGATTTTGATATTCAATGATTTCAATATAGTTTTAGTAAAATGTATGCATTCATGTATTCCTTGTCCAGGGTGAAGGGTATGTGATACAAAATTGACAGAGTTAGGAGGGAGAGAGAAACGTCAATCTTTTGTGCACAAGTGCAAGAAATACAAGCCAAAAGCATAAGAATGAAGTAACTAATGTTAATGATCAAAGGTAGAATACTGAAAGTTTTGTAGAGAATGTAGTGGAAGAAGTGAATGACAGTGTACAAAATATGAATGGGAAAGAAGTGGCAGAAAGTAATGTGGATGATGAGGTGACAGTGAGGAGAGAAATAACATAATTATGTGCAGTCCTTCACAGGATAAAACATGAGCTTGAACTGAAAAAACGATTGTCATGTGTATTATAAAATTAGTTTAATCCTTTATCCAAGTGTGAGCAAACAAAGTTTGTACATGAAAGTATCTTCAGGACTGGGGTAAGGTTGTACAACACCAGGGCAACTCGTTGCAAAGGTGGAGCAAGCTACCAACACTCCTATCTCAGTATCTCCTATAATGCAAAACACATCTCCTTGCGGATATATTTAATTTCCCTTAATGCATAACATTAGACATATCCGCAAGGAGATGTGTTTTGCATTATAGGAGATACTGAGATAGGAGTGTTGGTATCTTGCTCCACCTTTGCAACGAGTTGCCCTGGTGTTGTACCACCTTACCCCAGTCCTGAAGATACTTTCAGGCGCAAACTTTGTTTGCTCACACTTGGATAAAGGATTAAACTAATTTTATTATACTCTAACCAAGTGAAAAATAAACTTTCGATTGTCATGTGGTACAGCAGAAGGGAGAATGAAAGAGGTGAATGAGAAGAGTATAAAGGTGCGAGAAACTACAAGTAAGGAGAAAGTAAGGTATGGTGTATTATGGAGATTCAATGATAAGAGGTGTACTTAATGATAAAGTGATAAAAGCATGTTTCCCAGGTGCAAAGCTTTTAGTTTGCAGCAGAAAGGAGAAGGGAAAGTTAATTGTTTTGTAAGCACAAATGATTTGAAAGGTCAGAAATATGCAAGAGAGGATATGAAAGAGCTGCTGAAAGAGGTAACAATGAAAAGTGAGAAAGCAAAGATAGCAAGCCTGCTGCCTCGGCATGATAGGACAGAATTCAGAAAGAACATGATTGCGTATGAGTCAATGACAAGATGGACAGCGTTTTAATGGATTTTGGAGGTATATGTTTTGAGACAGTGTTGTTCAGTGAGAGTTGAAAGTAAGAAATCTTAAATCTAGAGATAATACGAGGATGCAATCAAGTATGTGTCTTGCTACCACTGGGACAAATGAGTATGAGTGCAGAAATGACTGAATAGCTGGATACAGTTTCAGGTTTTGAAGCTGAATGAGTTACTAATGATATTATGAAAGGATAACTGTGGGCTGTTGAAATGCATGCACATGAATGTAGAAGTATCAGAAATAAAGGAGAAATGTTTGTCATTGGTCAACTCAACTTTGCCAAAAATTATCAACATCACTGAGACCTAGTTGAAGGAGAATGATTTAGTTACAGGAATAGGGCAGATATTTATTATTATTTGTGACACCTCCAAGGAGTCCATAGACTCATCGCTGGAGGACACCCACCGTATAACTCTCCGTCTTCACTACTACACTGAACCTTTACAATCAATCACCTACATCAATGCCATCTACTGCCCACAACCACCACCACAGCTAGTATTTTTTTGTCTGTAAATTGCGTGTGTTCCGAAGGGCCGATTTGTTTGTATGCGGAATGAAAAACCCGAGTTTCCGGGAGAAAAAAACCTTGCTACCTCCATATGAGATTGGCTAACTCACCTTCATTTGAAAAGTCCATATAAAGATTTCTCCCATCACGACGAGAATCGAACTCAGGCCGTTTCCAATCGAAGGGAGCAAAGTACCATTGTTCTTCCAATTGCGCTACGGAGGCGCTTTTTCACAGAAGATAGAGGAAATAGGGAGATTGCTAATGATAGCTGAAGAACTTCAACCAACAAAGACAGAAGTTAAGGAGGATTTTAGATCTGAGCAGAATGTTTCGTTTGAGGCTATCTGAAAAGGCAAATGGACAAAATCTTAGGATGAAAAGATTACATATTTTATATAATATTGATGGTACTGGATTACAGAAAATTAACAAAACTAAGAATCTGGGAGTGAAAGTAGAAAAAGATTGGAAGTCCAGGAGATATATTGCAAAACCCAAAAAGATGGGGAGGTTATTATCCCTCTTTATAAGACTGATCTGCTTGCATCTTGACTACTGTGCACAGATTTGGTCATCACCAGGGTTTCTTGAGAATCAGGCGGTAGTTGGTTGGTTGGTTTATAGTTTATTTGGCACAAAAACTACAAAGGTCATATTGTGCCATACTAAAGGTTACAACATTAGCATTTACAGTAAAACAGTTTCACAAAGCATCTCTAGGTAAACAGAACTGCTGCAGAGGGCACAGCAACACACAAGGTCAGAGGTTATTACAGTAGTGCAAAAATAGTTAACAATATAAGTTAATACATAATATATGAAACACTAAACCAAGGAATGCAGTATCTACATATATTTTATTATTATTTGTGACACCTCCAAGGAGTCTGAAGACTCATCGTGGGAGGACACATACTGTACAACTCTATCCGTAAGCAAAAGTAGAATCTAAAGTTGATTTTGGAATAATTTATTATCCCAAAAAATACTTAATCATTTTTGACATCGATCCAACTGCAAAGATTTAATCATAATGCTTCACTTCAACTATCAGATATAATAAAAGGAAAGCGAACTCATGCCTTTATAGCAGTACAAAAATAGGCAAAAAGGGATTATTATACAATATGCATGGATGAAAATTAAATTTAGCATGCAGTAGAAACAGAATTTAGAATACATATAAACAGGATTACTAGTAAGTACACAAATAGGTAAGATGTCCTACAGCACTACATGATTATTCAAAACATAAAGTAGTAAATAAGATGCATACACAAAATGCATGTTAAGTGATGCAGTATCTACATATAAACAAAATTACTACAGAGGTTTCAGCAATACATAAATAGATAACTATAGGTTAACATGTGTATACAAAACAAGTCAAGGAAAGCAGTGTCTACATCTAGTAAGATTACAACAAACATTATTATACTAATACTTAAAGAGTCAGAAAGGAATTATTATACAGCACTGATGCATAAAATTTAAGTTTAGCATTATGGTATTTACATATTAACAAAATTACAGCAGAGTGATACAAATATACAAGATCAAGGCCTATGGTAATACATAATTGGTCAGATTTAACATAATGAATAATATGTATGTATAAAAGATAAGTTAAGCAAAATAGTATTTACATATAAACAAATTTATGGTCAAATGTGTTTGTACAAATTAATTCTTTCTAAAAAATTAAAAATATCATGCAATTTGCCTGAGTCTGCTAGCATTTCCTGAGTGTATATGGCTTGGTTAGATAGGTGAAATTTTCATTCCTCTCTCGTGAAAATTTTTGACAATCTACCAGAATATGATGAATAGTGAGATGTGTGTTGCATTTTTCACATATGAGAGGGTCATCAGCTCTCAGTAAATGAGAATGCGTAAGGTGACTGACCTATGCAGAGCCTAGCAAGCACAACCTCCTCCCTTCTCTTTGTACATTGACTAGAATGCCAGTGTTTAATTTCAGGTTTAATGTTATATAATTTGTTTGTTGATGTTTCTTGCCATGTTAACTCCCACTGAGCAATTAGCTTTGATCTTATAAGTTGTCTGTAGTCTGTATATGGAACTGTCAAATAGTATGTGGAGAAGGTATGGGCTGATTTAACAGCTGCATCTGCAGCCTCATTTCCTTTGATTCTGATGTGGCTGGGAATCCAGCAGAACTGAACATCGAAATTAAGGATTTTCATTTTGTAAATTATACATAGGAGAAGAGATAGCCTGTAAACAGCTCAATGAGTCTGTATAAATTATACACTTTTGGTAGCAGTTTTCTTTTATATGCACAAGTGCAAGCTGAATGGCATGTAATTCTGCTGTATAATTACTGCAGTCAGGTGGGATCTGATTTGAGATAATAATGTCAGAAAACACAGCAGCACAGCCAATAGAGGTATTAGTTCTTGAATGATCAGTATAGATGGGTAAGAAATCAGTGTGCTGCTCTGTGTGCATTAAACAATTGCAGGTAGATGGATGATGGGGAATAGGATTTCTGTAGCTGACAAAGTGAGAGGTTGCAGGATGGTGTGCAAATCTGCCATGGAGGAATGCTGTTATATTTAGTTAGCTAATGTTGTCAGCATTTATACTAACAGCTTGCATAGTTTCTTTAATACGCATACCAAAAGGATGCATAGCAGTTTGATGTGTATAATATTGAGCTTCCCAGTGCAGAGAGAAGATACTATTCCATGTAGGGTGATCTGGGAGAGATTTTATTTTTAGCGCGTAATTAAGAGACAACTGTTTTCATCGAAGTGATAGAGCTGGTTCATTTGCTTCTACATAGAGACTTGGAGTGGGTGAGGTGCGAAAGGCACCAGTAGCTATCCATATACCCTGATGATGGATGGATTCCAACCATCGTAGGTTACTCTGTCTTGCCGAACCATAAACTTGGGATCCATAATCCAGCTTTGAACGTATAAGTGCATGATAAAGATGGAGCAATGAAGCTTGATCAGCACCCCACTCAGTAGAGGATAGAGTGCGAAGGAGGTTCAAAGTTCTTTTGCACTTTTCTCTTAGTTGACGAATGTGTGCTAGAAATGTGAGTTTTCTGTCAAAAATGAGTCCCAAGAACTTGGTTTCTGTAGTTACTGGAATAACAGTAGGTCCCATTCTTAGTTCAGGATCTGGGTGATGAGTACGTTTTCGACAGAAGTGTACACAAACACTTTTTTTAGGTTTTCAACAGAAGCCCATTATTAATGGGCTTCTGTTGAAACATGATCAATTACTTGCTGAAGTTGTCTTTCAATTACCCTCATGTTACTTGAGTGACAGTAAATTGAAGTCATCAACATATAGAGCATTGTCTACAGTGGGAGGAAGCTGTTCAATGATTGAGTTAATTTTAATAGCAAAAACGGTCACACTTAAGACACAGCCTTGGGGAACACCTTGTTCTTGAAGATATGGTTGAGATAGCACACTTTCCACTCTGACTAGAAAAGTTCGCCTGGACAGAAAGTTTTTAATAAATATAGGGAGGTGTCCTTTGAGAAATAGGTTATAGAGGTCTTTTAATATGCCATATCTCCAAGTTGTGTCATAAGCTTTTTCATGTCAAAAAAATCAGAGACAAGATGTTCTTGCTTCAGAAATGCATCTCTTATACAAGTTTCTAACCGAACTAAATGGTCTAAAGTTGATCGATGTCTACGGAAACTACATTGTCTATTGGAAAGAAGACTGTTGCTTTCTAAATACCAGAGAAGTCTGGCATTAACCACTTTCTCTAGTATCTTACGAAGACAGCTGGTCAAAGCAATGGGTTGATAATTATTTGCTTGTGTTGGATCTTTTCCTGGTTTTGGGATAGCAATGACAATTGACTTATGCTAAGAATTTGGAAGCTCTTCCTCTGCAAGTATTCTATTGTATAATAAGAGAAGAAGATCCAGAAAGATGATGGTAGATGTTTTATCATTTCATAATGGATGTCATCAGGTCCTACTGCACTAGGGTGAGATTGTAGGAGAGCTCTTTTTAGTTCCTCCTTGACAAATGGCTGATTATATGGCTGAAGAATGTTGGTAGAAAAATTAAGCCTTTGTTTCTCTTGCTGCTCTTTCAGTATTAAAAATTCCAGAGAATATGAAGCTGTTACTGAGATTTTAGCAAACGTTTCTCCTAAAGTATCTGCAATAGCTTTGGGATCAGCAAGAACACTTCCATTATAGTCTAAGGTGGACAAACAATGTGTACTATATCTGCCTTTCATTTTCCGCATTTTATCTCATACAATTTTTAGACTGGTCATTTGATTAATTGATGTAGCAAATTGGATCCATGATTGTTTTTGATTCTGACTGCTCACAAACTGTGCTTTTGCTCGAGCATGCTTGAAAGTTATTAACTTTGATGTGGTGTGGTATCTACGAAATATGCTCCATGCTCTGTGTTGATCTTTTTTGGCTGCCTGACATTCTGGGTTCCACCAAGGCTTTGGATAGACTGAAAATCGAGATGTTTTTGGATGGAGGTTGTTGCTGCCTGGACAATGCATTCTGTTATATATTTTACAGCTTCATTGATAGGTGTTTGACTGATGGCATCAGCATTAAATTTTGCAAGATGAGAGAAAGTGTTCCAGTCAGCCTGGTCCATTTTCCATATAGGTATCCATGTGGGTGAACATAGTTCCTGTGAAGACATTGTACAAAGAACAGGAAAGTGATCACTTCCACATATGTTCTCTTCAACGTCCCACATGAGCAGTGGAAGAATGGAAGGGGAACAGATTGTAAGATCAATTGCAGAATATGAGTGGGTAGGCATATGAAAGAAAGTATTGAGTTTATTATTTAGAAGGGAAAGGTTACTATTATCAAGAATTTTTTCAATGCTTTGACCTCGTCTATTAGTGTTGGCACTACCCCATAGAGTATTGTGACCGTTAAAGTCACCCATCAAAAGTATGGGTTCAGGCAGTTGCAAGATAAGGTTATCAAGATCAATTTCATTTAACTCAGCATTTGGTGGTAAATAAATTGAACATACTGTAATAAGGAATCCCACAGAGAAGCGAATCGCTATCGCTTCCAGAGAAGTATTAAGTTGGACCTGATGGAAAGGAGTATGACTGCCCACTAGGATAGCTACTCCTCCATGAGCAGGACCATCTCCAGTTCTATCCTTACGTACAACAGTGAAATTCCTAAAGGTACAGTCCTCATTGGGTCTTAAGTAAGTTTCCTATAGACAGAAACAGAAAGGTTTGTGTTTCTGCAACAACATCTTGATATCGTCAATATTCTGACAGATCCCACATCAATATTCTGGCAGTTCCATTGTAAAAATTTTCCTATTGTTTTGATTTTATTGACTTGTCTGGTTTTCGAGAGGTTGAGGGCTTACCTTTGTCAGATTTATATTTATCCATTGTTTTAGGAAAGTATGGATGGCTAGTGTCCATCTCTTCCTCTGGTAGAGTGTTCAAAACATCAAATGTGTTAGGATCAGTTGGTATGCTTAGTTTGCTTTCAGTGTATATCGAGGTATCCATTTTTTCTGTGCGAGTGTCCGGTGGTTTATCTTTCAGTGAAGTCTCCACCATAATTTTTTTGACAGATGAGTTTTCATTGAATGAGACCATTTTTGAACTTGTCTCTGGAGTAAGGGCATAGGTCTTGTGATTAATGTGCTCAACAGAGAAGCACTTACGATCGTAAAGTTCAAATATGGTGAAATTATCAAATGGTGGAATAGACGTACATGTTTCAGTTGCTGTTGGTACTTTTTTAATTGTTACTTTTTCAGCATAAGAGGATCGTAAAACAGGTGTAATGGTGGCTAGCTTTCTTTTTGCATCCTGATATGTTTTGTTCTGTTTTTATATCTCTTTTTCATCTTTCTATTTCTGACATGCATGAGAGTATGCTGGATGATCTACCTGACAGTTGACACATTTAGCTTTTTTTTTTCACAGCAAGATTTATTTTCATGTTCTTTACTACCACATCGAGCATAGTAGAACCATGACAGGCAGTTTGGGTATGTCCATATCTTTGACATTTAAAGCATCTCAGCGGGTTAGGGATATACATTCTAACAGGACAGCTGAGATACCCTGCTTTAACAGATGTCGAAGGCCTAGGTGTATCAAAAGTAAGGATGATGTTCTTGGTTGAGACCAGGCGACCATCCCTGCGTATCAGGATGCACCTCACACCCGTCACTCCTTGATCTTTAAGCTCTGAACATATCTCCTCATCAGGAACCTCAAGAAGATCCCATTCTGATATCACTCCTCTACTGGAATTCAGTGTTCTGTGAGGTGTTACTACAATTTGTATTCCACCCATTGTCATTACTCTCAGTAGTTTCTCAGAATGTTGTTTGCACATTGTTTCCACGAGGATATCACCAGAACGCAATTTCTTGATTTTGGGAGATCCTGCCAGTCATTCTAAACCTTTTTGGATAAAGAAGGGTGACATTTTCCCAATTGGGTTTTCACCTGTTGCATGAATGATTAAAAAGGTTGGTACATTTTTGTTAGTATCCGATATCTTTTGTTTCTTACTTCAGTTTCCATATGCTGTGTCTATATTATCAGTACTTGGTTGGGACTTTGCTAGGGTCCCTGAAACATTTGAGGATGAAGAATTCATATTTAAGGAATTTTTAATTCGGCGCCAGAGCTCCCCACCCACCACGGAGCCATGCATGGCGCCCACTACCTGGCAAGCAAAGAATGCGCTCAGGAGTGGAACGCCAGGGCTACCCTGGACGCTATACCAGCACTGCAGCAGGTATAGGATCCCGATCCCGGACCATGGGGTGAGAGACTTACTGCAACACCACTGACCCTTGCAGGCAAGCCCACTAACCAAATGATCCTGACTGGGCCATCCAGGACCACCCGTCTTGCCGAAGCCAAAGTAGTGCCAGACTACCAGGATACCCCCTTTCCAGATGTCCACAGGTCGCACCACACGGTAAACACAGTGGCAAGGCATTGGATCCCAGTGATGGTGGTCTGGAAAAGGGATAGTGAAAAAGAATCAGGAGAAGTAGAGCAAAGAATACGGGAAGAAAAGCAAAGAAAAAGAGGAAGAACGAAAAGTGCCAGTACTATCACTGGGAGATCCCCCTCCACCACAAACATTGCCTGACCCCTCCATGCCCCACATGGAGGGGTCAGGCAATAGTAAACAGGATTCAGAAATGAGTGACCAAGCTGGTGAAAGATCTGTGGAACTCTCCCTATGTGAGTAGACTGAAGGTGTGTGGGTTGCAGAGTTTGGTTAAGAAGATGAGAGAAACTTATGTTACTAAAGAAATTCTATAAGATTGACATAAAAGTAAATTTTCAATACATGATGAGTAGGATGATAAACAAAAAAAAAAAAAAAAATTGTACAGGAGTGTGGTTAGTAATGGTATATAGACTAGATTTCTTGCTTGGAGATTGGTGAATGAATGAAATGTTTTGCCAGAGGTAACTATGAGTATCCCATGGTCAACAAGGTGAGGTATAATAGGTAATCTGTGAATAATGGCTAGCATGAGTCTTTCGCAATGAGGCTTTTGACTCCATGTAGGTATATAATTAGGTTATGAATTAATTAATGGGCTTAACTGAAAGCACTTGAATACAGCTAAAATTTCAAAATTTGCATCTCATGCAATTTCTAACATTTCAGTTATAACAGCATAACCAAAGAAAATTAGGGTTCATCAGTATATTTTGAATTATTCCATTTCGAAAATCTGATTCTTTTCCTTCCAAGGGTCATTTCATTAACATAGGAGTAAATGGGAGATCGCAGCTGATGCATCACTGCTTGAGGGAGCACCTCATCTTCGTTCACAACTGGATGTTACTACACAGGAAAGGGATAAAACTGAAGTTATGCACTATGACATGCACTATGGAGGATCGAGATGGCAGCTCACATGTTAGTGTTTCGTGTATTATTGATGGTGAATTACGAATTTGATTGATATGTTTTTTTAGTGATTTATGCTTTCGTGTCAAGTATTATGTTCACATGTATTGATCAAGCATTTTGATTACGAAAAGTTTTTGTAAGTTGCAGGTGAGTAAATACTTTAATTTTATTTTTAGTTGTAAACCATCTTCTAAGCCTAATCATAGGGCATACTAAACTATATATCATACTGCTGGAAAACACCAGACCGTGTCTATGGGATTTGCTATGGCAAAACCTCTGAAAGAGACCATTTGAGGTTTATAACGAATTCCTCAGATTAGGAAAACTTCTGAGTGATAGTTGGCTGGGAAAAGTTAAGCTTTTTGACTCATTCCCACCCTCTGCAGTCACAGAAGATAACTCAGACGATACAAGTGAGAAGCTCATTACTCAGTTGCAGTCTCCCCCCAGACTTTGAAGATGTACATGTGCGCAAAACCACTGACACAGAACCTCCCATAGATTTTGGTATGGAAGAGGATACTCCCAGTTCCAATCCTTCGACCGCCATGAAAGAGGGTTCCACCGATAGTCCCCCGGGAAAAAAAAGATGGACACAACTAAGGTCCACTGTGGTAAACTCACAGACACAGTTTCTCTCGGCTAAGAACACAGATGATGGTATAAAAATTCAGCCAGCTACTGCAGCAGACTACAGGAAACTAACCAAAGTGTTAGACTCTAGCAATATTCAATACCACACCTTTTCTCTTAGTTCGGAGAAAAATCTGAAGGTAGTACTATGGGGTGTCACGGAGGATATAACTACAGATGAAATCGAGGCTGACCTCTACCACCATGACATGCCACCTATTAAGATCAGCAGAATGACTAGAGCAGACAAATCCCCTATGCCTCTGGTCTTATCGGAAATCCACAAAGCCAATAAGAACATCTATGATTTAACATCAGTCTGTGGACTCCGGATCACCCCAGAGCCACTCCGTAAAAGGGCATCTATTGGTCAATGCCATAGATGCCAGAAATTTGGCCATGCTCAAAGACTCTGCAAGGCACAGTACAAATGCTTGAAATGTGCTAAGAATCACCCCACTAACACCTGCACAAAACTGAAAACCACCTCGGTTGTGCCAATTGTGGTGGCCCTCATCCAGCTAACTATAAGGGATGTACTCAGCACCCAAAAAACAGAGGGATGGAGACAGCTAAACCGCCCTCTTCCTCTAGTAAAAGAACACCTGAGGCCCCTGCTCCACAACCTGAGATTCGGCAGCAACAGTCGGTGACCTTCAAAGACAGTGGAAGCCAAAGGCAAACAAGAAGTTATGCTGATGTGGCCCACACAAATAAACCATCATCAGAACATAATCAGACAACAGCACCTACTAATCTGATAGCTGTTATTATGGCCTCTCTAGCTAACATGCTGCAAGATTTCAGCTTGTCTAACCCTTCATCAACTTCCACTAAATGATTCCTACATGAAACACAGGCCATCCTCACAGCAATCATTAATGAATAAAAACAAACTCATTCCAGCCTCCCTTCAGATCATTGCATGGAATGCAAATGGCCTAAGGAACAAAATTCTGGAGCTACAAGATTTCACCTACAGATACCAGCCAGATATTGTACTGATCAGTGAAACACATCTTAGACCCTCAGACAGCCCCAAAATACAGGGTTATCTCATGTACAGAAATTATAGATCAAATTACAGAGGTATTGGCACTGCAATCTTCATTAAAAATTATATTAAGCACCACTCTGTGAACAACCCACCAACCACTAACCTTGAAATTACAGGCATGGAAGTTTTCACCAGCTATGCTGGCAGATTGAAAATCTACCCAGCTTACAATCCACAATTAAAAACTCTACTAAACACTGATCTAAATGCCATTTTAGGAGTTAACCATTATTGCTGGGGATTTAAACTCCAAACACCCATCTTGGAATTGTAGAACCACCAACAGGAACAGCTGCATCCGTACTACCTACATAGGATCAAACCATGCTGTTGTGGCTGGACCTACCAAGCCAACTCATCTCAGTACGTCTGACACTGCTGACATCCTGGATATAGCTATCCTGCAGGACATTAAACTACAGTACAGCCTTAAATTACCAAACGAGCTGTCATCAGATCACAACCCAATTCTACTACAACTGGGAGAACAAGAATACTTGTCTCCTCCCTCTCACTCATGCATATCATGGGACAGGTTGTCTAAAGCACTTAAGGATCAAACTGGACCTGTCCCTCACATATGCTCAGAAGATGTGGAATCTGCAGTTACTAGCTGCACCCAACAAATTAAGTCCGCTACAACGGTTGCCACCTTCTACAAAACTGTCCCCAAACCTGGTCATTTGCCTGAGGATATTATGGACCTGATCAGAGAAAAGAACAGAGCTAGGAAGAGATTTCGTAACACTTGCACACCTCAGGACAAAAGAGTCCTTAATAGATTGAACAGGGCAGTGAGAGATGCACTTAAAACTCATAGAAACCAAGTTTGGGATGAAAAGTTAGCCTCTATCTCACCTATTGATCACTCTATCTGGGGATTACTGAAGTATCAGAAATAAAAACAGATCCCCCCCCCCATAATCTCTAACCAGAGCTTAGTTCACACAGATGCAGACAAGGCAGAAGCCATAGTAAAGAATCTAGAGGAGCAGTGCAAACCCTCACAGGACAACTTAGATTTCAATCACTTATATAAAATCCACAGACAAGTCAGACATGTATTAAAACTCCCAGATACCAATTGCACCCACATCACCTGCTGAAATATATTATTAAAAAACCACAGAACAATAAAGCTCCTGGACCAGATAGTATCTCAAATAGGGTGATCAAACTACTGCCCCGTAAAGCTGTAGTGCACTTGACTAATGCCATCTTAAGGTTTCACTATTTTCCTTCCATTTGGAAACAGGCTGACGTAATCCCAATTTATAAACCAGGCAAGGACCCGCACCTCCCCCACAATTATCGTCCAATCAGTGATCTCCAATCTGGGTAAGGTTGCGGAGAAGGTCATCCTCTCTCGACTTCAAGCTTCTGTAAACAAATTAGACATCATTCCTAAAGAGCAGTTCGGCTTTCGGCAACACCATAGTACCACCTTACAAATCCATCGAATTGTGGAATACATCACCACCAGCTTTAACTGGCATCAGTGCAGAGGAGCTACTTTTCTAGATCATTACAAAGCATTTGAAAAATATGGCATTTCAGACTGTTACACAAACTCATCTCAGTCAGTATCTCTCTGAAAATGGTACATTTAATCAGATCATATCTTCAAAAGAGAACCATGCAAGTTTTGAATCAATGGTACTACCTCATCTCAGCACCATATTTTGACCACAGGGATCCCTACTGGCTCCATTGCTGTTCTCTATATACATGTCAGATATCCCGCACAACACAATGTCATCCATCATGGTCCCATACACAGATGACACAGCATTGTTAGCCAGATCTCACCAACCACACCTCATTACCAAAAAGCTTCAAGAAAACCTTCTAAAGTTGAAGGGGTTGGTTCTCCAAATGGAGATTGGAAGTCAACCCCCAAAAAAGCTCAGCCATTCTCTTCACGAAAAGACCAATGCCTCCTGCAGGAGATGTATTGCTGTTCAATACTAAAATTCCCTGGCAGACAGAAACAAAATGCCCGGGTGTAATGCTCGACAAAAAGCTAACTTTCAACCAACACATCAAGTTTATGTGCTCAAAGGCATCTAAAGCCATCGCTCAGATTTATCCACTAATTAATAGAAATAGCAAGCTCAGGAACAGAATCAGATTGCAGCTATACCAGATGACGATTCGTCCTATAATCACCTATGCCTCTCCAGCCTGTTGACATGCCCCATGGTATGTCAGAAACAATGAACTTCATCGAGACACAAATATTCCTTACATCTTCTCTTTCCTACAATTTGTAGCAGCTAAGTTCTTCCTAAAGACGTCCATACATCCCAACGATCTAGTTCAGCAAGCTGTAGCATACGAGGCAACGGATATGTTCAAATATAACAGAAGTTAAAAGACCAAAAGTCATTTTAACTTCCTGTAGCGACGCATAATCATAATGCCCATCCAGGGAGCAAACTGCTCATAAATTCTGCCTTCACTGTAACCACAACAGATAGCGGAGAATATGAAATGCATCTTGCTTCACCCCTAAAGACATAAATGTCAACTGTCAGTCAATTGACATGCACTATCATTGTGGCGCACAGATCTGGAGGAGGATAGACAGAGCTCCATATCTTTCGTACCGTTACGGTACGGTCGCTGTCGAGACAATGCGGCCGAACATACAGTATCCGCCGCATGGTACGATTATTGATGTCGTAGGCTGTAAAGTAGCCGTCTGTTTCCATATCATGAACAATTCAAATCAAACACCTATCAAAACATTGCAAACACAAGCAGCACAAACGAAACGAGAAGCGTAGCAAATTAGCGAATACGCTTCTAGTTTAGTGCTTGCTGTCACCACTGGGGATCCCATTTTTTGAAAACAAAAAAACGGGACACAATAAATTTTGTAGAATTAAGGGTTAAGAGAAATAAATTTTATTCGTTAACATTATGTATTTTTTTAAAAAAATACAATATTTATTTGAATTTGAATTTGATTTATTAATGTAGATAACATAAATGTTTATACATACGTCAAATAAATAGAATTCTAATAACACTAAAACACAGATGACAATACTTAAACATGTAACACTTAAATCAAACAATAAGTATATGAAATATAAAGACGTAGAATAAAGATATAAAATGTTAATATGTCAATAAAACGGGAACTACAGTGTAAATACAATAAAATATAAACAACACGAGCCTTATGCGTATTGTGTAGATGCATAATATCTGAAATTATATTAAAAATAAATTTATTTAATTTATTTAACCTCTTAACGTACCAATTAAAAATCAGAAAGCGGTCGTTTTTCTGCCAATTTTTTGGGCGAGTTTTGGGTAAGGGTGATTTGCTGGATCAAATTCATCATTATTTGAAAAATGATGAATTTCTGCAAACGCAAACGAAATAGCCGATACACGCCGTTGGCAACTTTTCTCGGCTGAAAGGAAATAGGCACAAGATTGTCTTGCGTAACTAGTAACATTACTGGCTTAACGGGTGAAGCAAAAGCTTTTCATATTCCCGGCTATCTTAACAGAGACTGTGAGTAGAAAGAGTTTATGAGCTATATTGCTCGCCCTGATTGGGCTAGGAGATTAATCCTCAGTGAGGGGGTTTAGGATGGCTTTAGGTCTTTTGTGCTTAAAATAGTCCGTTGCATCATAATCAGCGGCCAGTTGGATCAGTCTGTTAGGATGCACAGTTGCCTTTGAAAAGAATTTGGTTGCTATAGTCCGCATGAAGGTGTAAATATAGGGGACCTCCGTGTCGCGGTGCAGTTGGACAGTTCGGATGAACCATGGAGCGCCCAGGATCATTCTAAGACACTTGTTCTGAATGCGTTGTAATTTAATGATATTTGAGTTTGAAGTATGGCTCCAGGCCGGTGAGGCATAAGTGAGTATTGGACGAACCATCAGTTTGTATATGAGAAGTTTGATTCTGGTGCTCAGTTTGCTGTTTCTGTTTATTAGCGGATAGAGCTGGGCTATGGTTTTGGATGTGTTTGCACAGAGAGTCTTGATATGGGAGTTGAAAGTCAGTTTACTGTCCATAACTACACCAAGGTACTTGATCTCTGTTTTCCACTGAATTTTTGTGTTAAAGAGGAGAATATCTTCTTTGGGAAGCACTGATCTTCTAGAGAATAAGACGGCTATGCTCTTCTGAGGATTCACCTGGAGATGCCATTTGGCAAAATATTGCTCTATTTGCAGTAGGTTTTCTTGCAGTTTCTTGATGGCTAAGTGAGGCTTTAATGATCTGGCCAATATCGCTGTGTCATCAGCGTAAAGAGCTTTAATTGAAGATAATGGGTTGTGTGGTATATCATGCAGGTATAAGGAGAATAGGATTGGTGCTAGTAAGGACCCTTGTGGAACTCCAGCCAAGATGTGTTTCTGTGAGGACACTACTCCACTTAGTCTCACTTGCATGCGCCTATCGCAGAGGTATGTCTTGATTAGTTGAGTGATTCCGATTGGGATACCGGATGATATAAGCTTGTATAGTAAACCATAATGCCAAACCTTGTCAAATGCACTGGCTAAGTCTAAGAAAACAGCCCCAGTGTATTGGCGCCAGTTAAAACCTGTGATGATATGTTCCACCAATCTGTGTATTTGTTGTGTGGTACTATGCAACTGTCTGAAACCAAACTGCTCCTTGGGCAGGATGTTTAACCGGAGTACAGAATCTTGAAGCCTAGTAAGAATTACCTTCTCAGCTATTTTTCCGAGATTAGAGATGAGACTGATTGGTCTGTAATTCTGTGGCAGAGTGGGATCCTTTCCAGGTTTATGAATTGGAACAATGTACGCCAATTTCCAGTAGGAAGGGAAATACTTGTAGTGAAGTATGGAGTTGATTATGTTTGCCAAATGAACAATAGCTTTGCAGGTAGAAGTTTTATAACTTTGTTGGAGATGCCGTCGGGTCCAGGAGCCTTTTTATTTTTGAATTTCTGAATAATAGCATATATTTCAGCAGGTGAGGTGGGTGTGATTTGAGTAGAATGTGTGGGAGCAGACTTGAGTGAATATCTGACATTACGGTGTATCTTGTAGATATGACTAATGTCAAGGTGATCATATGCGGGTTTGCATTGATTTTCAAGATGATTCGCTATTGCCTCAGCTTTATCAGCATCGGTGTGGATGAGACCTGAATCTGTTTGCAGAGGGGGAAGTGGTTTATTTTTGTTCTTGATCTTTCGGATAAGATTCCATACAGAGTGGCTGTCAGCGGAGATGGAGGTCAGTTTTTCTTCCCAGAGTTGAGTTCTATGAGCTGCGAGTGCATCTCTCACTGCAGAATTTAACCTATTTAAGATTCGTTTATCTTGTGGCGCCCTAGTGTTATGGTATCTTTTTCTAACCTTATTTTTTTCCCTAATCAGATTCATAGTATCTTCAGGCAGGTGGTTGGACTTGTGGGTGGTTGCAGGGGTAGTAACTGCTGTACAGGCCTGCTGTAATCTGTTCTGTTAGATTTTTGACAGCTATGTCAATTTCCTCTTTTGATTTAATGATGTGAACAGGTCCAATATATTTCGGGAGCATCTTGGAGAGCCTTTCCCAAGGAATAAATGAGTGAGGGGGGGTGGGGATAATTTTTCAAGATTTCCTAATTTTAACCGTATTGGATTATGATCTGATGATAAATCATTGATTGTTATTAAATTGTATTGGAGTCTGATGTGCTGCAGTATGGCTATGTCCAATACATCGGCCCTACCATAGATGTTGTGATGGGTGGGATCAGCAGGGCCTATTACGTGAAGGTTGTTGAAATCAGCATAGTTCTGTAGTATCTGTCCATTTTTGTTAGTGGAGTGGCTATTCCAGGTAGAATGCTTGGCATTTAAATCACCTGCCACAATGGTAGGCTCTCCAGTGTCAAATATGGCGTTCAAATCAGAAGGTAGTAGTGCTTTTTGTGGTGGATGGTATGCTGCAAAAGTTTTTAATTTGCCTACTGAGCTCGTGAGAATCTCGATGCCAGTGATCTCAAGATTGGAGGTAGTAGGAATGTTTATGGAATGATGAGAGATAAAATTTTTGATGAAAATTGCCGTGCCTCCACCTCTGTGGGTTGATCTGTCAGTTCTATACAACTGATATCCATAGATTTTGGGATTGTCTGCTGGTCTTAGATGCGTTTCATTTATTAGTAGAAGATCTGGCCGATGTCTGTGGGCAAAATTTTGGAGTTTTAGGATCTTATTTCTTAAGCCGTTTGCATTCCAAGCTATTATCTCTAGGGCTTCTGGTTTTAATTTTTTACCGTTCATTAGTGAGCGCTGAAATGATGACTTGAGTATCTTTTAGAAATCTGTTAGTAGAACTTTGTGAAGGATTAGATCTGCTGAAATCTAATAGCATATTTGCCAGGGACGTAGTAATGATAGCTGTCAATTTGGGCGTGATGTTGACTGTTCTAGAGATGTCTGTTTAGGGTGGGTTACATCCGCATATGTCCTGGGCTGCCAGCTTAGAGTCGTTTTTTGAGGGACCTCAGTTTTCAACAGATGGGCTTCTGAGTTTTTTTTCTGTACTTTAGGAGGCTGTGAAGTAGCCGCAGATGTAGGCGAGCTGATGGAAGGAGAGAATGGTCCCTCTTCAGATTTCCTGTTACGTGGATTGTACAAACATCCTCTGTAGTTGGATGTGTGAGGACCGCCACAATTGGCACATTTAGCCGGGGTAGATTTTGATTTAGAACAGGTGTTGGTTGGGTGACCAACCCCACACTTCAAACATTTAAATTCGGCCCTACACATTTTCTGGGCATGCCCAAACTTTTGACATCTATGGCATTGCCCAGTAGAAGCTCTCTTCCTTAACGGTTCTACCGAGATTTTCAATCCACAGATGGTTGTCAAGTCATATATGTGTTTATAGGTTTGACTGATCTCGATCAGCACTAATGGCATTGGAGTCTTGTCCCTCCTGGTCATCCTGCTGACCTTGATTGGTGGTAAATCACTCGAGTGCAGGTCTGTGATGGTTTCATCGGTGGAGACATCCTCAGGCACGCCTCTAATCACAACCTTGAGATTTTTTTCCGAACCGAGTGAGAAAGTATGGTACTGAATTCCTCTGGAATTTAGTTCTGTTGTTAACCTACGATAGTCTGTGACAGTTTTAGGGTGAATTTTTACACCATTTGTGATATTCTTTGCATTGTTATATGAGATCTTTAGGTTGTTCATTATGCTCTTTAGAGTCATCCATTTGTTCTTCTCACGCAGGATAATCGGGGGGATCTTTTCCCTTGCGGAGGTAGGTGAGTCTGTGGCAGGGCCATCTTCTTCCATGACATCTGTAATTGGTGTTTCGGAGGTCGCAGTTTTGCGCTTTTTGCTTGCGCGAACCTCCTGAAAATCAGTGTGGTCAGTACGGGAATGATCTTCAGCCGTTGTGGATTTTCCAGTAGCGTTGTCTTGGAGTAGTTCAAGAAGTTGAACGTCGTCCGTATCAACTTCTTGGATTTCATGAACTACTACCTTACCTGGCCATTTTGTGTGTAGCAGATTTCCAATATGCTTGAAAATAGCCAGGAACTGTTTGAAGGTGAGTTCCTCGTACGGCAGGTCTGTGGTTGGGCCCACGTTTTCTTCTGGAGAACAGGACATGCTTTCCATTTCTATCTACCGTATTGAACTGCCCACTCAGTCTCCAAAAGTTAGATAGGGCTAAATGGCCTCGCCTACTCCCGTATACGGGAATAAAAAAAGGCGTTAGCTGATTTTTTTTTTTTCTACCGTATTGTGATAATAGGTAGTTTCTAAAATAATAACTGACGCAATGAAACAATGGCGATGCTGATGGCAGTAAGCCTAGCGTAACGCCGTTGCTTCGAAAAAAGGTTAACTTACCTACTGAATTAGTTTTTATGAGCCTATTCAAGAACCAAACCGGTTGACTATACCAGTAGGACTATTCATTGTCAGTAAAAATATTTGTTGAGTTCATTAAATCACATTTTATATCAAATATCAGAATCGCGAATCAAATGTATGAGCACTAGGCAAAACGCCATTTTTTCCTCCTTCGATTGTCTTGCTTTTTATCTTTTATCTTCTGTGGCTTGATGGATATCAGTCCCGTGGACTTTACTCCCTACATCGCTCTGAAATTCTCTGTTTAATGGAGAAATTTTTGAGCACTTGGCTCGCCCTTATTAGGGCTGTGTTGAAAGGTTTCAATCTGTGATCAGGGCCGCCTTTGGGCGTTTATGTTTCCATCTGTCATTTTCATCATAATTGGATGACTCACGAATGAGTAGGTTGGGATGGAGTGATGCTTGAGTAAAGTACTTGGTTGCTATCTGGAGGAGAAATGTAGGTATGTCTTGCAGGTTTCCATCTTGATGGAGAATGGTGTTTCTTACAAACCATGGGGCATCAAAGATCATTCGGAGGCATTTGGTTTGGATTAATTGCAGTCGTTTGATGTTGCTAGGAGAGGTGTGACTCCACGCCGGGGAACCATAAGACAGTATAGGTCTGATGATTGTTTTATATATTCTTAATTTGTTTTCTGGACTGACTTTGCTTCTGCGGTTGAGTAGAGGGTAGAGCTGAGCTATTGTTGAATTTGCTTTATTGCAAGCATTAGAGATGTGGGAGTTGAAACTGAGACGGTTATCTAGTATGATTCCCAGGTATTTTACTTCTGTTTGCCATGGGATAACCGTGTTGAACATCGTGATTGCTCCATGATGGTCTGCTTTCTTCCTTGTAAATAGTATGGCCGTACTTTTATCTGCATTAACATCTATTCTCCATAATCGAAACCATTTTTCAAGATTTTTAGCTGCAGTCTGTAATCTTTGGGTGGCCAGATATGGTTTGAGCGATCTGGTGAGTATTGCCATGTCGTCCGCATAAAATGCCATGATGGTTGATGTCGTACTTGGGACATCAGAGATAAAAATGTTAAAGAGTAGTGGTGATAATAGGGAGCCTTGTGGGACACCTGCTGTGATTCTTCTTGTAGTTGATCTGAGTCCACGAAGTTTCACTTGAAATTTTCGGTCTTTTAGGTAAGAGTCTATGATTTGAATGAGGTTTAGTGAGTATTTTGCAGTAATTAGTTTGTGGATGAGGCCTTTGTGCCACACTTTATCGAAGGCCTTTGCCACATCTAGTAAGATTGCACCTGTATGCTGTCTCCAGTTGTATCCAATAGTGATGTATTCTATGAGTCTGTGGATTTGTTGGGTTGTACTATGTCCAGTTTTAAATCCAAATTGTTCTTTTGGGATTACACCTAGATTCTCTGTTTCAGTTTGGAGGCGTTTCAGAATTACTTTTTATGCTATTTTCCCCAGGCTCGACAGGAGGCTGATAGGTCTGTAATTCTGGGGGAACTGGGGCGCCTTCCCTGGTTTGTGTACAAGGATTACATCTGCTTGCTTCCATCGAGTGGGAAAATAATTGAGTCTTAGCATAGCATTAATGATTGCCACAAGATGCATTACTGTTTTATGAGGAAGTACTTTAATAATTTTGTTTGAAATCTGATCAGGACCTGGTGCTTTTCTGTTATTGAGGTTCTTGATAATTTGGTGTATTTCATTTGGTGTAGTGTAGTTTGAGTTGTCACGGGTGGCGGGACGACGAAGTGCATAGCGTACTTGCTTGTGGATTTTTTCAATGAAGCGCAAGTCCGCATGAGTATAGTTTGGTTGAAATTGCAGCTCCAATGAGTCTGCAAAAGCTTCAGCTTTTTCATCGTCTCGGTAGACTATATACCTTTTTCTCCATGTATTAGTTTTATGTTGAGGTGATCGCTGCGAAGGGCTTTAGTCATCTTCCATAGCGAGTTATCTTCAATGCTTAAGGAGCTTAGTTTTCTCTTCCATTACTGATTTTTATGGTCTTTGATTGCATATCGGACTAGGTTTATTGCTCTGTTAAGCTCTTTTTTATCCTGGGGTGATAGTGTTGAATGGTACCGTCGCCTAATTTTATTTTTGCTTCGGATAAGTTTTAGGATCTCTTCAGGGAGCAGGTTAGTTTGGGTTGGAACGGTGACAGTGGAGGCTGTTGTAAGGCCAGATTGGATTGTTCTTTCTAGTTTATTGATCGCTATGTCTACTTCTTTGGGTGAGGAGATAGTTGGAACAGGGCCTGTGGTGTTACTGAGAATTAAGTTGAGCTTCTTGAGGTTTATGTAGGATTGTTCGGGGATGGTTACTGCTTCTCCGCCAAGGCTAAGCAGAACTGGATTGTGGTCGGAGCTAAGATCATGAATAACTTGCAACTTGAAATGATATGGGGTGTTTCTGAAAATGGCAATATCCAGCACATCAGGCCTGCCCATTGATCCATAGTGAGTTGGTTCGACAGGACCTGCTATGGTGATGTTTCTTGACATAGCAAATTTGTGTAGGCTCTTCCCGTTGTTGTTGGTGTTTCTACTATTCCAAGCAGGGTGTTTTGCGTTTAGATCTCCTGCCACTATTGTTGCTTCGTTTGTGTCAAGGAGTTGGGAGAGGTCTGAGGCTAGAAGTGATTTGCCTGGAGGGTTGTAGACTGAATATAGTTTTAAACTGCCTGTGTTTTTTTGTTTGTATTTCAATTCCTGTTTCTTCCAGGTTTATGGTTGCTGATTTCTTGATCTCATTGTATCTAATGCTATTTTTAACAAATATAGCAGTTCCGCCCCCTCTGGCATTAAGTCTATCTGATCTTAGTAGTGTGTAGTACTTTATTTTGGGGTTGTCACAAGGTCTAAGGTGCGTCTCATTGACCAGAAGGGTGTCTATCTTGTATCTTTCAGTAAATTCTTTTAGTTCTAGGAGGTTGTTTTTTAGCCCGTTAGCATTCCAATAAGCAATCTGTAGTGAATTATTTAAATTGACCATGTTATCCATTAATCATAGAGAAGATGACTTGTGTGCTTTTGAGGAATTTATTGGTGTCAGCCTGACTGGGATTTGTTTTGCTAAAGGTTGTCAACATTTCTCCTAGTGTGGCAGCTAGGATTGTTGCAGTGGCTTGGTTGCAAGATGCCGGTTTATTATTAGTATAGACGGCAGAAGCATATGACTTTTCAGGAGTAACAACCCGCGTTTTGCTTTCTGGTGTAATTCTCTTCTGATTGGGCATGGGTAGAATCTCTCTAGTTTTCTGCAGGTTGAGTGGATAAATTGAGCATCCCTTGTAATTTGCTGGGCGTGGGCCGCCACAGTTTGCACACTTAGCAGGTGTGGTTCGTGGCTTGACGCAAGTGTGCGAAGGGTGGTGGTTGCCGCATTTGAATTCTGCTTTGCATAGCTTTTGTGCATGTCCATACTTTTGGCAGCGATGGCATTGACCAGCTGAAGCCTTTCTTCTGAGAGGTTGAATCTTGATGACCAAACTGCAAACTACTTTAAGATCGTAAATCTCTTTATGCTCTTTACTGATCTCAACCAGGACCAGAGGCATCGATGTTCACTTCTAACATCGATGTATTATCGATGTTAGAAGTGAACGGATGTACCGATCGGACCGCTTGTCCGATCGGTACATCCGTGAAATTTTAATCGGCTCTAGGCCTTGTGATTTCAGATCAGTAGCTATTTCTTCAGCGCTGGAATGGTCTCAGCCAGCCCTCTAATTACTACTTTTAAGTTCTTTTCGCTTTTAAGCTGAAATGTGTGATAAGGAGCATTGAGATCATCCAGCAATCTGGTGAGTTGGTGGTAGTCCGAAATACCTTCAGGTTGAATTCGGATTCCTTCATCTGTGCTCTTTGCTGATGTAAATTTGATGTTTACGTTCTTCATCTTGGTTGTTATTAATGACCATTTTTCTTTGGTTCTCAAGATTATAGGTGGGATCCTCTCTTTAGGTTGTGTCCTGGATTCGGTCTCTATTCTTACGTCAGGTTGTGCTGTTAACTCCATTGGAGTTGTTTTTTCCAGGGATTGAAGGACTATTTATCGGTGACATGATCTCTCTAATGTTATCTTGAGAAGTGCAGGGGAGAGGGTCAGGGGATTGGCAGTCCTCTGTTTCTACCTCCTCAACCTGGTGGATTGCCACCTTACCGGGCCATTTCCTTTGTAGCAGGCCTCCTACATGTTTAAAGATAGCCAATAGCTGTTTAAAGTCAAGCTCGTCATATGGAGACTCCATAGTTGAGAGAAACTAACAGTTTCCCAGGTAATCCTGTAGACTGAGAGTCTACTAGCAAATCCCGTAGACACGCTAAGGTGTCTACCAGCAATAAGATGTGGCGATATAAAATACAACAATGGCGATACTAGCGGCAGTAGGCCTAGCGTATCGCCCTTGTAAATTCAATAGACTTACCTCGGTAAACCAGTGTTGAAAATAAAGTGCCTGTTTATGGCAGCAAGTAATTAACTGATATTATTAATGTATATGAGCATAAATCTCTAAAAAACATATCAGTCAAATTCACAATTCACCATCAAAAATACACGGCACGAAACACTAACACGCGAGACGCCATCACTAATCTAATGTCATAATCCGATTGTCTTGCGTCTATATTCGGTTGTATTTATATGTGAAACCAAAATTCAATATCAATTTTGGTGCAATAAACAAAAGACGTGTCACAGACGTCTTTGTATGTTAAGGGGTTAATTTAATTAAAAAATTTAAAAAAATAAAAAAAACAAATTTATAATTAATTTTTAATACATACCTCCTTTCTTCCTTATTCTGCCTCTTGTACATTACAGCTGGTAGTTGCCTGTCCCATTTATTAGAAAATTCTAATATTTCTGTCGAAATCCCTTTATCAACAGTGAAATACCTCACATTGATAGGTACAATCTTAAGATCAATATGATTAGATGCATCTGTGGATACGCAACAATATTTTACATCTGATCTTCCAATATTTCACTTTTTACATGTAGTGATAAGACATTAGTAATAATAGCGTTGCACTTCGTTTGTGCACATGAAAATTTCTTATTCAAGATTTTTTTTTTAAAATAGAGGAGGTACAATCCATAGATGGGAAACTGTGATTGTGTTTACCTGCATGAAAACAAATGTAGCCCCTTGTGCAACCAACTGCATTTCTTGGCTACCTGACTTTTAATACCCAAAAAATGATGTCAATAAGTGACTTTAACTTTTTGCAGACACAGCAGACTTATGCTTTTTTGTATTGACATGGTCAGTTATATCTGCCTTACCTTCCGTGGCCAATGTTAAATTCTGCATGGCACACACTACATTTCACTCTTGAGCTTTCATCACAATCACTGCAATTTCTTATGAAATTGAAAGAAAAGATCCTTCAATTTTTTATTGAAATTACACTTTCTTTAGGCATTATGTAACAAACGGTATAACTTTATTAATTTAAAAAATACAATATTCACAATTAATACGAGAATGCAAGAATACGAAATGAACAATTCAAAACTAGGCTATATCACATACCCTGTAGCGATATAGAAACAGTTTAGCGCCTGATGCGTGAAGCTTAGTTTTCGCATAGCGTACGATATCCGATGTTCCGAAATGTTTCTCATTGGTTGAAAGAAAATGAACTATCGTGGTGCGTTAATATTCAAAAACATGTCGACCAATTAGAAACATTTCGGACCGTCAGATATCGTACGCTATGCGCGCTAAGCTTGAGACAAAAGATTGCTAAAAATTTACGGCCGATCAGACATAGCTGCTAGGTTAACTAGCAGAGACGTGATTAAAGTTATTAAATTACGGATTGTACTGTAGTTAAGAACAGCAGCACAGGTAAGTGGACTGTAATTGCAACGAGGGAAATTCGTTAGGCCTAACAGCCGTTAGAAGCGCCATTGTTAGCACGTCTATATCAGATCCATATATTGACAACTGACATTTATGTCTTTAGGGGTGAAGCAAGATGCTTTTCATATTCCCCGCTATCTGTTGTAATTACAGTGAGGGTAAACTTTATGAGCAGTTTGCTCGCCCTGAATGGGCATGGAGATATGCATCGCTATAGGAGGCTAATATAGCTTTTAGTCTTCTATATTTGAATATGTCCGTCGACTCATATGCTGCAGCCTGGTGAACCAAATCGTTGGGTTGTGTGGCCGTCTTTAGGAAAAACTTGGATGCTAAGGATTGTAGAAAAGAGAAAATATAGGGAATATTTGTATCTCTATGAAGATGATTGTTTCTAACATACCACAGGGCATTCAGAATCATTCTCAAGCACTTGTTCTGCACTCGTATCTTGATAATGTTAGTATTAGAGGTGTGACTCCAGGCTGGAGAGGCATAGGTGATTATAGGACGAATCGTCATCTGGTATAGCTGCAATTTGATTCTGTTGCTGAGCTTGCTATTTCTATTAATTAGCGGACAGATCTGAGCGATGGCTTTAGATGCCTTTGCTCACGTAGACTTGATGCGTTGGTTGAAAGATAGCTTTTTGTCGAGAATTACACACAGGTAATTTGTTTCTGTATGCCAGGGAATTTAATGTTGAATAGTAACAAATCTCCTACAGGAGACATTGGCCTTTTTGAGAAAAGAACGGCTGAGCTTTTCTGGGGGTTGACTTCCAATCTCCATTTGGAGAACCAACCCTCCAGCTTTAGAAGGTTTTCTTGAAGCTTTCTGGTAACGAAATGGGGTCTAAGAGATCTGGTTAGTACTTCTGTATCATCCGCATAAAGGGCCAGAATGGAAGACATTGGATTGTGTGGGATTATTATTATTTTTTATTATTATTATTTGACACCTCCAGGGAGTCCAAAGACTCATCGAGTGAGAGTGTGCCAACAGCATCGGATGTCTGACATGCATACAGAAAACAGCAATGGAGCCAGTAGAGATCCCTGCAGCACTCTAGCAAAGATATGGCGCTTGGACGATGTAGAACCGTTGAATTTGACTTCCATTGATCTATTCTGAAGATATGAATGGATTAGATGAAGCATTTTTAGTGAGGTACCGGCTGATATAAGTTTGTACAGGAGTCCAAAATGCCAGATTTTGTCAAATGCTTTGGATAGGTATAGGAAAACAGCTCCTGTGCTCTGGCGCCAGTTGTAGCTGGTGGTGATGTATTCGACAATTCTGTGGATTTGCTGGGTAGTACTATGGTGTTGCCAAAAACCAAACTCTTCTTTAGGGAGGATGTTTAGGTCATTTACTGAGGTTTGGAGTGATGAGAGGATGATCTTCTCCGCAACCTTACCCAGATTAGAGATGAGACTGATTGGACGATAATTTTGCGGTAGGTGTGGGTCCTTGCCTGGCTTATGTATAGGGATTACATCAGCCAGTTTCCAGGTGGAAGGAAAATAGTGAAATCTTAAAATTGCATTTATTATACTGGTCAGGTGCACTACAGCTTTTCGAGACAGCAGTTTGATCACCCTGTTTGAGATGCCATCTGATCCAGGAGCTTTATTGTTCTTAAGTTTTTTAATAATATTATATAATTCAGCAGGTGATGCAGGTGCAATATGGTCAGTACTGGTATCTTGGAGATTTAATGCATGCCTCACCTGTCTGTGGATTTTGTAAAAGTGATTGAAATCTAAGTTGTCCTGTGAAGGTTTGCACTGCTCCTCTATATTCTTTAGCATGGCTTCTGCCTTACTTCATCTGTGTGGACCAGTGTTATTAATGTTTCTTATATCCTATCCTCGTACTTATAGTAAGCTCACCACTAATCTTTACTTAGTTTTCCTTTCTCTCTCACACATGTACATAACTCTTTTGTCTCTTATCAAATTAATATATTTATTAGGATCTTTGCAGTCTTATTGGCCTCTCTATGCTCTAAACGTCAATTTATCACACAACAATCTAATGGAGTTCACCGTATAAGTATTAACACATTTATTTCTTTTGCTGTGCCAGCTAATACCTAGGATAGAAAGGATTCTTGCTCAGGGTGACCCCTTCAGAGAGACAATGATAATTTAATCAAGATTAATCTTATTCCTTCGCTTGCTTATTTCTTTCTCACAGTCGTGGCTCGCTTAATATATTTATACTCATGGGTTTCTCCTGCTTAGTTCGTTAATGATTTTATGAGTGGTAGTTTAGAATTCATATAACATAAGCAGATCAGGCAAGTACATGAATGAAACAATTTAATGAGCTTCAAGGTGATACACAATAATGCAATTCAAGCAGGTTAATATGGTAGCACTCAATTTAGTTCAATGGCTCTAATTAATTTGTACTAATCACACATACTAAATTTCAAATAACACTAATACAATCATAAAGTATAAAATTCATAGGTCATCACCATGCCATTCTGATACACGTGCCCATCGGGCTAACAAATCTTAACACTGCTTCGGACCTATGCCTCGTTGTAGGCTACTCTTACAGTCCCTTAAGTTCAGTCCAATATAAATGTCCTCACAAGGAATTCATACTCTTCTATAACTGGAATTAGTATTTCAAAAGTCTACATTACCATGTCTGTCCTTGAATTCTTAAGACTTGTTCCTGCCTTGTCTGGTCATCAAGGCCTTCAATATAGTCGCTTTAGAGGATATCTTCCGTAAAATCTGTGCGAGTAGAATCTCCGCGGAAAACTGGGAGGTGGCACGGTAACGTCGTCTTGAACGGACGGCTTCAATTTAGTCCCTCCGTCTTGAACAGACGGCGTCAATTTAGTCCCTCCGTCGCACGACAACGCACAGCTATCCTAGAGCACGGACATAGCTTGGCCCAATACGAACACTACGACAGACGAACTAAATGCCTTCGGCCAGGAATCTTCCCCGACGGCGAGCTCGACCACTCTCCGAGAGATCAGGAAGGAACCAGGAATCCAGGAAAAAAGATCTGGAATCGTGCTTGCAAGGCCTTTTTGTTTAACTCTTTCCTCTCGGCAAATCTCGAACTCCGCGATTCGCGCCAACGCGGTCACGTGTGCTAACGTCGATCACCTTAGCTCCCTCTATTTTTTTCACACGTGTGTCTGCCTTCCTTTCTTGGAAGACGGTTAGGTTTCCTTTTCCAATACTTATCTCCCTCCCTTCTTTTCCATAATGCAGGACGGCAAAAGTGACCCTTGAACCCTGGCTCATATGCCTTGCTAATTGAGTACTAGAGACGGGCTTTTTCAAATGGATTTGCCAGCTTACATGGATCTCTATAACTGGTTCACACTTAATACAGATTATATATAAAATATAAAAGCTTATTATACAAATTCATGAAATTCCTAAATTTTAAGTGTTTTGTACTCGTAAACAGCTTACACTTATCCTATTGCCAACGTTCCATATTCTCTGCCTTAGTTGTATTTCAGATTGTGAACTGAATATTTTATAATAAACATTTCATAGCTTATTCAGGACACAACACTAGGCCCTGGTTTGAGATTATGGGGGGGAATCTGTTTTTTATTTTTGATGTTTCTCAGTAACCCCCAGATAACGTTATCAATAGGTGAGATAGTGGCTAAGGTTTATCCCAAACTTGGTTTCTATGAGTTTTAAGTGCATTTCTTACTGCTCCATTCAATCTATTAAGCACTTTTGTCCTGAGGAACACGAGTGTTACGAAATCTCTTCCTAGCTCTGTTCTTCTCTCTGATCAGGTCCATAATATCCTCAGGCAAACGACTAGGCTTGGTAACAGGTTTGTGGAAGGTTGTAACCGTCATAGCGGACTTAATCTGTTGGGTGAGGCTAGTCACTGCAGATTCCACATCTTCTGGTGTGCATATGTGAGGGACAGGTCCAATTTGATCCCTAAAGTGCGTTAGACAATCTCTCCCACGATATGCCTGAATAAGAGAGAGAGAGAGAGGAGACAGGCATTCTTGTTCTCCCAATTGCAGTAGAATTGGGTTGTGATCCGATGACAGCTCGTTTAGTTATTATTGCTGTACTGTAGTTTAATGTCTTGCAGGATAGCTATATCCAGGATGTCAGCAGTGCCAGACGTACTGAGATGAGTTGGTTCGGTAGGTCCAGCCACAACAGCATAGTTTGATCCTGTGTAGCTGGAAAGGATGCGACCATTTTTATTGGTAGATTTACTGTTCAAAGCAGGAGACTTCAATGTTTTGCATTGAAGTCTCCTGCGATGACGACCAGTCCTTTTACTCCAAGGATAGCATCTGAGGTCAATAAGGTCAATAATGTCTTTAATGGAGGGTTGTAAGCAGAAAAAAATTTAATGTTTCCAAATGAGTTTGTGAGGACATTAATACCTGTTATTTCGAGGTTGGTGGTTGTAGGGGTTGTTATTGAATGATGGTTGATATGGTTTTTGATAAGGGTGGCTGTACCTCCACCTCTATATCCAAGTCTGTCGTTCATGTAAATCTGATACCCTCTGATTTTTAGGGTGTCAGCAGGCCTCAGTTGAGTGTCATTGATTAGAAATATATCTGGGTTGTATCTATTATTGAATTCCTGGATTTCTAACAGTTTATTTTTGATACCGTTGGCATTCCAAGCAATAATTCTAAGCGAATCTGGGGCGATTTTTTCCTATGCATCACATAGTGCAGATAATATGGATTGGGTTTGCTGTAAGAATCTTTTTGTAATACTTAGTGATGGATTTGAGTTGCTGGAATCCTGCAGCATGTTTTCAAGAGAGGGGATAATAGCTTATAGATTTGAATGTGGATTAGTCAGGTTCTGGGTTTCTACTGTCTGTTTGGAGTGGGCCACATCAGCATATGTTCTCGCTTGATGTTGAAGATTCATTTTCCTAAGGGGCTCAGTTAATGATGGGCAAGCACCTGTTGTCATGTTCTCATTCTTGGAGGACTGAGGAGCCTGACCTTCAGGAACTCTCGCACTAGATGACGAGGTAGATTGATTATTTGGATCGTTCCATCTGTTTTTGGGGTGATGTATACACCCTCTATAATTAGCAGGGTGAGGGCCCCTACAATTAGCGGACTTAGCTGGGGTGGATTTTGGCTTGGCGCAGGTGTTTGTGGGGTGATTCTCGCCACATTTTAGGCATCTGAACTGAGCTTTGCATAGCTTCTGGGCATAGCCAAATTTTGGGCATCTGTGGCACTGCCCAGAAGATGCTTTCTTTCTCAATGGTTCTGGGGTGATTTTGAGTGCACAGATTGATTTTAGATTATATTTGTCTTTGTAAATATTATGAATTTCTACTAAGACTAAAGACATAGGTGTCTTATTTGATCTAAACATTCTAGTGACCTTTATGGGAGGTAGATCCTGTAAGTTGAGGTTAGTAACTATTTCATCCGTGTCAGTATCCTCGGAGACTCCTCATAGGACCACTTTCAGATTTTTTTCTGAGGCAAGTGAGAATATGTGATATTGTGTTCCTCTTGCATCCAGCTCCTTAGTAAGATTGCAGGAATTACTTGCGTTTGTACGCAAATCGTTAATGATTAATGTGTTAGATTTGGACGCCCTCACAGATTCTCTGGATGAAGAGCCGGCGCTTATTCTTGTAAATAAACCTCAAAGGAAGTTTAAGCTCAAATGTCCATCAAACATGATAGATCCTGACATCATTATAGACTCTCTAGATAAAGGACTGGCATTCAGCTTCATAAAGAAACTCCTTAAGAAGTTCGAGCTTGAATGGCCCGGCTTCCGAAATTTTTACTCTTTACCCGAGACTGATGAAGATCAAAATGAAGACGCTTCTCAAGTGGATGAAAAATTAAATCTAGTAGTCTCGGACTCTACTCATTCAGGTCAAGGAGAGATGCACGCGCGCAAAAAACGCAAAACTCTCGCCTCGGAGTCAGCAAATGAAAATGGTATGGATGAAGATGCCCCAACACAGATTCCTCTGCCTCCACCAATGAAAAGGTGCCTCCAGTCATTCTTAGGGAAAAGCAGAGATGGACAGCCTTAAGAACCACCATGGCCAACCTGCAGATAAATTACTCCACCTCCAAGGACACAGAGGAGGGCATTAAAATTCAACCTGCTACAGTGACTGACTATAGAAATTTAACCAAGGAGTTGGATGAAAGAGGCATACGATACCATACCTTCACACTTACCTCGGAGAAAAATTTAAAAGTGGTACTCCGAGGAGTATCAGAAGATATTGAAACAGCTGAAATAGCTGCTGACCTCAACATGCAAGATATGCCCCCCATAAAGGTCAGCAGAATGTACAGATCACACAAGACCCCTATGCCTCTGGTATTGGTGGAAATACACAATATCTATAAAAATATTTATAACTTGAAGACAATCTGTTGGCTTAAGGTCTCACTGGAGCCACTTAGGAAGAGGGCCTCTTCTGGGTAGTGCCATAGATGCCAAAAATTTGGTCAAGCCCAGAAGTTGTGCAAAACTTAATACAGATGTTTAAAATGTGGTGACACCCACCCGACACATACCTGCTCCAAGCCAAAAACCACCCCAGCTAAGTGCGCTAATTCTGGTGGTCCCTGCCCTGCAAATTACAGTGGGTACATTTGCCACCCAAAAAACAGGCACTGAGTTAATCAGTCAATCTACCTCATTATCAGAAACGAGAGCCCCAGAAGCTCAAGTTCATCAGGCTCCTGTAGTTTGAACAAGATGACAGGTGTTCACCGACCATCAATTTCTTCCCCCAAGAAAATAAATCTTCAACACCAAACAAGAACATATGCTGATGTGGCCCGCCCCAAAAAAAGCAGTCCATTACCAGAATATGCCAAATCCACATTCAAATTTAACAGCCATCATCATATCTTCTCTTGTAAATATGTTACAGGATTTTAGTAACGCAAATCTATCACTAAGCACTACAAAAAGTTTCTTGCAGCAAACACAGTCCATTTTATCTGCACTCGCCAATGCATAGGAAAATATTTACCCCGGATTCTCTAATGATTATTGCATGGAATGCCAACGGCTTTAAAAATAATATACTAGAAGTGCAGGAATTCAATGACAGATATAATCCGGATATATTATTAATTAATGAAATTCACCTTAGACCTGCTGACAATCCTAAATTCAAAGGATATCAACTTTACAGGAATGATAGGCTGGATTACAGGGGTGGTGGTACAGCCATCCTCATCAAAAATCACATCAACCATCATGCTGTAGCCATTCCTACAACCACTAATCTCGAAGTCACAGGTATCAATGTCATCACAAACTCTGTTGGAAACATAAAAAATCTATGCTGCTTATAACCCACCATCAAAAACATTGCTGACCACAAATCTGGATGCTATCCTCAGCGTTAAACTACTAGTTATTATCGCCCGAGATTTATACGCAAAACATTACGCCTGGAGCAGTAAGTCTATAAATAGGAATGGCCGCATCCTCATTAACTACACAAGATCAAATTGTGCAGCTGTGGCTAGCCCCTCAGTGCTAACTGACCACAGTCCCACTGGCTCATTCGACGTCTTGGATATAGCTGTCCTTCAGAATGTCAACCTGCAGTACACCGTGGAATCATTGAATGAATTATCATCAGACCACAATCCTATTCTGTGCCAACTGGGTTATCAGAGGGGACTTCCCCTTCACCTCACACCTTCATTCCCTGGGAAAAACTATCCAAAATGCTTCCAAACTACATTGATCCTGTCCTCATATTAATCCCAAGGAAGAAATTGATTCTGCAGTCAATAAACTTACTGATCAAATCAACAGCCATAACATCTATCACTTCAAATTCAATTACTTTCAAGCCTAAACGACTACCAGATGACATAATGAACTTAATCAGGAAAAAAAATAAAGCAAGAAAAAGATACCAGAGCACCCGAAGACAAAAAATATCTCAACAAAATGAACAGTGCAGTGAGAGATGCACTTAAAGTCCACAGAAACAAATTATGGGAAGACAAATTAGCCTCTACATCACCTGGTGATCAAACCGTCTGGAAGTTGCTGAGAAACATCAAAAACAAATCTCTTCCTCCTCTCAAATCTGACCTGAACATTGTTTACACAGACGCAGAAAGAGCCGAAACTATAGCTAAAAATTTAGAAAAACAGTGTAGCCCTTCTTACAATAATCTAAATTTCAATCATATTTACAAAGTCTACGGCCACGTCAGACACGTGTTAAAACGGCCTGATACCTGTACCAGCCAACTCACACCTACTTCCCCAGCTGAAATTTATGGCATTATAAAGAACTTAAAGAATAAAAAAGTTCCAGGGCCTGACGGCATATCCAACAAAGTTATTAAACTGCTACCCCGAAAGGCCATCGTACATCTTACAACAATAATAAATGCTATGTTCCGGTTTAAGTACTTTCCCTCTGCATGGATGTTGGCAGACGTAGTTCTTATATACAAGCCTGTCAAGGATCCTCAGCAGCCTCAAAATTATCGTCCCATATGTCTGATTTCTAATTTGGGCAAAATATCAGAAAAAGCTGTCCTTTCCAGAATTCAACTTTCAGTAAAAAAATTAAACATCCTTCCTTCAGAACAGTTTGGTTTTCGCCAGTTAAAGTACCACCCAACAAATTCATAGACTAATCGAATTCGTTACCACAAGTTACAATTGACACCGATACACCGGAGCAGTTTTTCTTGACTTAGAAAAGGCGTTCGACAAATTATGGCACTTTGGACTACTATACAAGTTGATTTTAGCTGGCATTCCATTAGATCTAGTCCAAATTATAAAGTCATTTCTTAGTGACAGACGAATGCAAGTCAAACTAAATGATATATTATCTACCCAGCGACGCACCTTGTCAGGGGTGCCTCAAGGGTTCCTACTGGCACCGATACTTTTCACGATTTACATGGCGGACATTCCGCACAATCCAAAGTCATCCATCATTGCCCTATAAGCAGACGACACAGCTATACTAACCAGATCTATTAAACCGCATCTTGTCACCAATAAACTGCAAGAAGACCTGCAGAGATTAGAACACTGGTTCTCGGAATTGAGATTGCAAGTAAATCCTCAGAAAAGTATCGCCATGCTCTTCACTAAAAACTCAATATCTCCCAAAGATGACATCTTCCTATTTAATATCAAGATTCCCTGGAGAGCAGAAGCTAAATATCTGGGTCTACTGCTGGAACAGAAAACTAACCTTCAGTCCAGATATAAAAGCCTCATGTACAAAAGCATCAAGAGTCATTGCACAGCTTTACCCTCTTATCAGTAGGAATAGAAAGCTGGATACCAAACTAAAACTGCTCCTTTATCAGTTGATGATGCTACCCATTATTACTTATGCGTCCCCAGCCTGGAGCCACACCTCAAGTACAAATATCCTCAAACTACAGAGAGTGCAAAACAAATGTCTCCGCACGATCTTAAACGCACCATGGTATATCAGAAATGTCCAACCCCACCGGGATACAAATATCCCCTACATGTACTCTTTCCTGCAGTCTTCAGCAGTAAAGTTATTCTCAGCATCCTCTTCACATCCAAATGAATTAACGCAACAAGCAGCAAATTATGATGAAACAGAATTCTCCAAATATAGGAGATCCTACTTCCAAATGAAGATCTTTAAATCGCACCCACTCAGGTAGAGCACTTAGCTCATAAACTTTTCCTCACTCAGCAACCTTATCAGATAGCAAGGATTATAAAAGCATTTTGCTTCACCATTATAGTCAGTAACGTCTTGAGTCTTGCGAAAGAGATGCCGTGTTGCGCTTAGTTAAACATACAGTTGGGCGACTGTCTCCCTCATTCTGACATTCTTTTCTACGGCTGAATGAAATGTATGGAACTAAATCGTTTACCCAATATTCTAACATTCTGGTAATTCACCGAACTACAAAATAAATATGTCTCTGCTTTTTGTTTTGTAAACATACATTTTTAAAAGCACCCAAAAATATTACTACTTGTACTTATTCTTATTAGAAAGGTTAAAAAAAAAAAAAAATCAGCTAACGCCTTTTTATTCCCGTATATACGGGAGTAGGCGAGGCCATTTAGCCCTATCTAACTTTTGGAGACTGAGTGGGCAGTTCAATCTCCACTGGTACCCAATCAGAGACAGATGGCCCAAGGCTATCACTAATTAAGCAGTACGCAGTGAAGAGAGACGGCTCAAATGTGCCGCCATCTCGTGGTCTCTAACCCTAACACAATATATTTAATGTCTGAAATAATGTGGGTTCTACGGTCGATTTTCTTGAGTTTACAGGACGAAAAACCCGAGTTTCCGGGAGGAAAAACCTGCTTGCCCGTGCCAGAGATCGACTAACTCGGGAACCGGTCGAAAAAAGGCTTAGAAAAATTTCCTCTAGTCGCCGACTAGACTCGAAACCAAGACTTCCTTCGTGCGGCCTAGCGCGGTGGTGTGCAAACGCCACATCCACTGAGCTACAGGTTAATATTTTTATATTCTAAAAAAATCCAGGACATTCAGCGTCCCGAACTAAACATATCGGGATGCCGGGACAGAAGTAATAAAACCGGGACTGTCCCGGCCAAACCGGGACATATGGGATCCCTAGTCACCACACATATCCTTATTCTTTCTATTCGTCCTCCCCCCGCAATCCCGCATCACAGTTTTGAAAATAATGTGAAAGTTGTTTACATTAATTTTCAGAATAAAATAAATAATCTCAAGTTATATCAACGAAAAAATTATAACCCCAATTTTTCAGGCAAGCGAATTTTCTCATGAACATTTATCCAAAGCAGATAAATAAAATCAAATGGGAAAGGATAACGAAAGTAATAATATAAACTTTTCACCGTTACCGACTCGCATCTGAACCCGGTAATAATATTCTGGGATGAGCGAAATTGCTGAAATTTTATTTTTAGAATATTATTCGTTACATAGATGGAAAATGGGAGAGAGCTAATGAACGTTTAAAAAAAAAAAAAAAGCTTCGAAATACTATAGGTCCCTTTATGGGGAAAAAGTCATTTTATTCTTGGTAGCAAAGGTTGGTCGATTGGTAGAACCTATATATATATATATTGAAGTAAAACCAGGTTTAAAATAGCTTGGTATCTTTAACATATATATATATATATATAAAGTATTTTACCTTGAACCAGGTTTAAAATTGCTTGGTATTTTTAATATATATATATATCGATGATAAACGAAATTCCTATTGATGATAAACGAACATTCTGACATCTACAATTCATAATTCTTTTAACTCCATAATAATTATTTCTCAACTTTGAAATCAGGATTATTAAAGTTGGGATGGGGAGGAAGGCTTGATAGCGAGAAGAAAGTAAAGGGTAGATAGAGTAAAAAATAATTTAAAAAATTCCTCCAAATTCTCCGAGAAGAATGACTGTAGTATTTGCAAAGCAAGCAGCAGTATTGAATATATTATTACTTTGTTGATAATTGCTTGTTCGTGGAGTTCTTGACGAGGGACTCTTTCATTCCCTGCAGTCTATTCAACGTATTTTATCGATCTTCTTCTTGAGTATTCTGCAATTGAGCAGAGTCCTCTCTTAGCAGCAAAAACTTTCCTTCCACTCTTTTCTGTTCTGAGCCTTCTCTTTCAAGGTTGTGTACCTGTCTCCATTCAGCATGTCATCTAGCATTGTTTTCGTCGATGACATCTCTGATGATTCCATTCCCTCTCGGTCACGATCAATATAATAGCAAGCTTATTATGTTTAGGAGTACAAGTTTTTTGTGAAACACATTTGGCTGAATCTTTAACTACAATAATAATAATAGAAAGTAATGAGAAGAAAACCAACGAGATAAGTATGAATCACAAAGCCTGGTTGAAATCGTATACTACTTCTGAATAATAAATTTTAGAAATAATATAGGGATTCAATAATGGAAGGGACTGTCTTTGTCATTCAACTGTCACTTTCTCGTTGGCTTTCCTCTCGTTATCCTCCTGCTCCCATTCTTTGCAATGTTATTGTTTTTAGGTCAGGATTAGAGCCTGCAAGATTAACAAAAATGGGTGCTCTTAAACATAATAAGCTTGCAATATATTGACAAGTAAAAATGAGGAGCTTTATGAATAACAAATTTCAGAAATGATATGCATTTTATTGGTTAACATAATATGTACTTTCAGGAGGCACTTCTTAATAAGAAGTCCTATTACTTTCAAGCTACTACAGATATGTCAGCAACATTTAATTCATGATGTACGAATAAGTCATCACTTTCTGTTTATGCTACTTTCTCCTTCATTTCTAAGTTAATTTAGCAGGTTCAAAATGTTTGTTACCATTGTTATATTTACCTTCCCTATTATTTCTAAAATGCCACATGATTTTCCAAACCCCCAAGTATACTATTTATCAGCTGTCTGATTTGATCATATTTTATGTAGATTTAAAGCTCGTCTAACTGCTCCAGCCTATCTATATCTTGATCTTCTATCTGTCTTAATGCCATTTCTTTTTTGCTACAGAAACCTGTGTCACAGAATCTTTTATTCCGTTTAAATAACCATTATCTTAGATTAGCCCTGCTTGTGCATTCTAAACTGACCCAAGCAATCCACATCAAAAAATACACTTTGAATTCCTTCGTTTATAACACAGTTCAAATATTCAGTTGGATCCATGAATATATATCTGGCTTTCAATGGTGTTTTATCTACTTACGATTTCTAACTCAGCTCTCACTGACCTATAAATTTAAAGTGGTTTTACCGCTGTCCTACATTGTTTCATTATCTCTTCTTCAAGATGAACTCGTTCAGTGCCTGCTAGATTTATTCAATGACCTATTTCCATATTTATTTGTCATCTTCATCAAAAATTGTAAACCTCTTTTAAAGGATCATTACTAAATGCACTTTATGTTTTCTGTTTATGCCACTTTCTCCTTCATTTCTAAGTTAAATTAGCAGGTTCAAAATATTTGTTACCATTGTTATATTTACCTTTTACCTTCCCTATTATTTCTAAAATGTCGCACGAATTTCTAAAACTAGTTACATTTAGACATGAAAGTACCACCGTCCATAATGCAGGTGGAAGAACATCACAGATTTAGTCTTTCAAATAGAAAAGATCTAAATGCGACTTTGTCATCACGACAGGAATCTTTTAAATGGGCATTTATTTGTATTTGAGTTACCCGAAAGCATACGTACGCAGAAAAGTCTTTCATCCCGCATACAGCCAAACACGTGTTAGCAGACAAAAGCACTATTAGTGGCAGCATGACGAGTAATGTGTACACGGATGATTAAATACTAAGACAGTCGATTCTGTGGGGTGGAATAGAGTCTTTTCCGCAATTTGCTCTTGGAAGAGCACATAATAGCAATAATGACTTATTATTGCACAGGAACCTCCATGAAGTCTGAAGACTCATTGTGGGGGTACCAAATTATCAACAGAATGTTTATCGCTCCTTTCCTTGGCACCATTAACAAACAACAAATTTACAATTGAAGCAAGCAACCTATTCCATTCATACGCCACCCTCCAAGTGAAAAATCAAATACTAACTCCCTTGCTAACCACACACCTAACTTCCAGGGTTAACCTTTTGTTCCTACCCTATAGCGAAGTGTTGATATGTTTCTTTGTATCAATCCTACAAAATCCGTTAAGTAACTGAAACATTTCAATTATATCCCCTTTTTCGCCTACAAACCCTCCATCTCTCCTCATAGAAAACATTCCACGGAACAATCATCATCTTGTTCACTTGCTTCTGTATACCTCCACCACTTCCTCATCCCCAAGAAACTCAAGGTGACCAGAACTTAGCACATTAATCCAAATATGGTCGAATTAAGGTGGAAACATTGAAAATGTCACCTGCATTCATGAATACAGAACTTTTAGCTCTAACTTTTGGACTCTAGGGGGGGGATTTCAATTTCCACTGGGAATAAGAGATAGCTTGTCCAAGACTAACACTAATTCTACACAGTACCTAGTGAAGAGACGGCTGAGTAGTGCCAACCATCTAGTGGTGTCCCTAATCATGACATTATATTTATTGTCTGAAAAAGTGTGGGTTCTATGGTAAATTTTCTTCAGTTGGCAGGACAAAAATTCCAGGTTTCCGGGAGGAAAACCCCACATGCCCGTGCGAGAGATCGACTAACTAGGGAACTGATCGAAGAAAGGTTTAGAAAAAGTTCCACTAGTTGGTAATTAGATTCGAAGTCAGACTTTACATATAAATATTTATTTAAAAGAAAGAGAAAATAGAAAATATTGTGCGTGAAGTATATTCATGGCTAGGCTTCTTTTATATAAAGGCTGTTCATTAGCATCCTGTAATGCAAAGCACACATCATTTTGGACAGGCTTATTTCTATGCATTGTACGAAGTCATTAGTCACACTAGTTTCGACTTTTATTGAGGTTTCATTATCGGGAGCGTGGTCCAGGAAGATGGCAAAGTTAAAATGCTGAAGCCATACATCTACCGCGGTAACACGTGTAGGACGAGCGGTGCCCTCGATTCACTTTCGGTGTCCTATGGAATACCATTTTGAGTCATGGAGCATTTTTTCAGAGGCATCAATTCTGATTTCCCAGCTGCAGTCGTTGATTTACCATACTACATGTTACCACCATCAGAGACTCCAGAGAGTCAATCTTGTGGAGGTAAGCCATACGCCAGCCTCCCCAGTTGTCTGGTGAGGGTGGTTTGCCTGTTCAGATGGTGTACGCATTAATTCACACTAGATGCATGCCCTGAACAGGCAAACCATTAAACTCAGTCACTCATTCTCTGTGAGAGAGTAAAAATTAGTTCTCGCCGTTTCTTGAGAACGCAGATATTCAACTTCCATGGATGTCCTCTCGTCCCCTTCCATATAACGCTAGATTTCATCACCTATATCCCATGACGTCCTTTCAGCAGTTTAAACATCTTGATCAGAGATCTCTTTTCAGACGTTTAGAGATTTTTTTCCTGTTTACTAATGTATGTAATTCATATACTCTCAATCTGTCCAATAATCTACATTCCATAATCCCAATATCACCTTTGTAGCTCTACATTGCACCATTTCCACAGCTTCTTTGTCCTCGAGGGAATATAAAAACCAAATCTGTGCAAGGAGTCTTGGTGTGGCTGTATTATGGCCTTGTATGCAGAAGCAAAATGATCTTCCTATCCTTACATGCTCGTTTGAAGTTTGCAATTATTCTCTGAGTTTTTTTTTGCAATTTTTGTTAACTGACTATTGAACTCAACTTATTATACATCGAAACTCCAAGATCTCTAGTCTGATCAGTTTCTTTAAGCATAATACCTACAAGATACAAATCTCATCAGCTGAAGTGCATGGCTTTACACTTACTAACACTGAATTGACAGCCATTATCATTTGACAACAGCTTAGCCTGTTCAAATCATTCTAATGGCCGTGCCTTAGTATAATACCAGATTGCATCATCAGCAAACGATTAAACATCTCCTCTCAGGTCCTTCCCAATATTATTAAAGTGTAGAATGAGCAGTGTTCCAAAGATTAATCTTTTATACATATTCTAACTTTAAATGTGACAAATCACACCCATCATATATCACTTTCTGACACCGACCCATTAGATATAATTTATCACAGCTAGTTATTCATATCTGAGGTCAGTTGATGCCATATGGTCACTCCCATACCTCATTGGGTTTTTGGAGTGAAACCTTCTGCAAGAAGTAGTAGGGTCACAGATGCCCATTCCACAAAAAAAAAAAAAAGTTAGTAGGACAATCACAATCATCCATGCCTCTGGTCGGGTTCGATCCCGCAGCCTCTTTGCTGGAAAGCGGATAAGCTAACCGTTCGGACGACTATACCGGTTTTATCCCAGTGAAGAGTTTATATTAAAATCCAATATTCTCAAATTTAAGCAATAACTCCTTTCAGGCAGAATTCTACTACATCCCTTAGCAAAGTTTCTAATATGAAAGGACAGTTCAACAGTATCATAATCTATCTATTCTCTTCATCGTACTTAATAATTTTATATTATAAAATATTTCAGAATTGCTCAGAGAGTTTAACCTCGCATTAATTAATTCGTCATGTTTCTTGCGAAGTATAGTTGGTCTGACAACCTATTCCTGCATGGTAGTACCTAGGAATTTTTCTAGAATCTTCACTCCCATTCAAGAGACAGATCAGTAGTCAAACATCAGTTTTGCACTACTCTTCTAGAATGGAACTATAATACATTCTTTCTATTTCAATGTTGTGTTTTTTCTGAGTTCAGATTCAAGTTCTACAAAGATCTCAAGAGCCTTACCAGTTAGGCTGACCATTCCTTTGGCATACGTATTGATACGAGGAGGGTTTGGAAAGTTCCGATAAATACCTAAACAAAAACGATATTAAAGGAACCGATATAACCACAAGAAAGAACATACAAGAAACAGTTATCAAGGTAACTTATGTACTGATATATATCCTCGTACGTTTTCTTGTGGTTATATCAGTTGCTTTAATATCATTTTCATTCCAGCTGTTTACCAGAACTTTCCAGACCCCCCTCTCGTATCCAATTCATCCCCAATGCAGATTTCTTATGCGTTATGCAAGCTCCATAACTTCCTTCTCATGCACTTTTGTCTATTTATCCAATGCAAAGGTAGCAATGTGCATCATGTTTATCTATCTGGTGAGTGATAGTTTATCTACCACTCACCAGATAGATAAATCATAGTGAAGTGAGCACTATTTATCTGAACAATTACATCTGTTCCTAACAGAAGGACACCGTCTGAATTCAATAAAGTTATTCTTTTGCATTTACTTTTTCTGTCTTTTGCTTGTGGCAAAGTAATAAAATTCTTTTGGGTGCCTTTATTCTGAGGTCTTTCTTGTCGTATACTTTGAGTTTATCCTCTTATTAATAACGTTAATAATGTCGGACATTCATTTCACTCATGCCCAATTTGTTCTTCGAACTTTAGGACACATTCAGACAATTATTTGAGGATCTTTCCAAAGCTTCTTTTCACTGTTGATATCCTTTCCATTAGGTAGCATACCATGGGACTAAGCATTGCATCTTCTTAAATTTGTCTTAATTTCCAGCTTTATAGTTCAGCACTTAACCTCTCGTTATTAGAATATCCATATTCTTAGCTACTATCCACATCAATACGGTATGATTCTATCACCAACTTGTGGCAAAAATCATCATTAACTGAGACACCCTCACTTCGAGTTTCTTCTTTCGCATGCTGCTGAGAAAGTTGTCACGGTAGAGCTCAATAAATTTTCTTTTATACTTGTTTTGCGTTTTCCCTGCTATCCACCAATTGTTCAAATAGTATAACTTCCCACACTGATTACGTGCTTAATACCCATGAAGGTAATTTGGCTATGCATTTCATTGTACTCAGCAAATGAACGCCACGCCTATAGCAACACGATAACATATATTTCATCTTGCGGCTTCCACTTCACACCAGATCCTGTAGCGTTTATACTTGATTCCATTTACTACATCTGAGTCTGAGAGCAATGTTTCATCATTGTCAATAATCCAGGCCACAGCTTATTTACCAAGACAATAAACTAAACTCCCTTTATTTCTGATTTTCATGATACAATTTATTCCTAACTTTTTCATATACTTACATCAACAGCCTGCTTTGGGCAATTTTCAATTTCCATTTCTTCTCCCCCCCCCCAGAAAATCCGAACCCAAAGCGCACATCCATCTCTTTACCAGATTCATAACCCCTATTCATTAACATTAATATTTATCACATCTGCCTAACTCAGCTGAACTTGCACGCATACATTCTCATAGTTCTTCTCATGATGATCTGGTGTCCAGTTTCTCTGAATAAGGCATTACCTCAGTATGCAATTTCTGGAGGCTCCTGATGTGAAATCCATTGACATACAGGCTAGCTCTCTTATGCAAGTCTTTCCTACCATCAAACTCACTTCACGCATCCATTTCTTTTCCCATCCTGAGCATCGAATCGACTAGCCCTCATTCTTAATTCGAACTATCGTATATCTCAAGTAGTTAAATTCTAAACGAATAAGTTCTGGGGCCCTATACAAAATAACCAATTGTATTTACCTTTGAATGCTATCCGGGGAAGCTCCAAACCTCCCCGTCCCTTTCATCATGCGTTCGTAATCAGGAGACTGTTGATATTGACTTTTATACACATTCAAAACCTTAAACAGTTGTCGAATAATAACACAATAATGTAGGTATAATTACCACAAAGGGGAGAAAAGTCACAAAACAGAAAAATGTTCCTACAAAATAACCAATTGTATTTACCTTTGAATGCGAACCACTGGTGGAGTGTCCAGCAAGTCAACAAATCTTTCCTTTCGTTCAGTATTAATATTATCGCACTGCAACTGATGAGAATTCTGTGGATTCATTACAGACCTCTCTCTCTCTCTCTCGTCAGAAACTACACACAAACTGTCATTACAAACTCGTTTTGTATTATCACAGTCATCCGAGCTATTTTTCCGTTTAAAAAAAAGGTACCAATGTACTTATCCATAGTTGAAACACCGTATTTACTCGAATATAACTCGCACCTCTGATTTTACTTTTCGAAAAAATAAATTAAAAAGTTTCATATATACCTCGCACATCAAAAAAAAAAAAAAACTTAAATACGTTGGCATCTGGCGATAGTAATTCGCTTGCAGCGGTAAACAACACGCCCTCCCCTCCTCACTATATTGCAGAGGTAAGAAAAACAAGTACTTTTATTATGTCAGTGAATAAGGTATGAGCAGCCTGTGTAATATATGTCTCAACAAATAGTGCAATTAGAGACAACTGGGATAAAAACGACACTAATGAATGAATCTCATGTCCCCCTCATACAGAAACTATGCTGTATAGACTCAAGCAAAACCATATGTTGCACCGGCAAACACAGTATCTAACTAAAAACTATTGTCATCAATTAGATGTGTGTGAATTCGCTCTCTGCAAGGCAGCAATAAAATTCAACCGAACGTGTTAAAATTCATAAACGTGCTAAAACTAAGAAATACATACAGTGTATAGTGAATGTTTTTATGGCAGTTTCACATGTGGAATTCGGTTGAAGAGCGTTAGCTTTTCAACTCAATTGTCCGCTATGCTTTTATCTTTGGGTCGCGCGATCTTTTGTTAATACCGCACCAATCATATGCATGTCTTAATAACCTGCCATTGCTGTCTGTTTCGCATTAGCTATAAATACCGTAAACGGAGAAAAGTCACAAAACAGAGTTTTCACGGCGGTTGCCAAATGTTTATATATATGATCAGTGATTTAAATAGTCGTTATGATTTTCTGAAGAAAAATTTATTTTGTAAACTATTTGCTACTGATGCTGGTAGATCAATTTGATCTACGGGATACTTATATATAGAGGTAAGTGTTCATCATTCTGTGAAACATTTACTACCTTTGCTGGTAGATCGATTTGATCTACGGGATATTTACATTGGGCTTTGGGTCCCACTTCTCAAACTTTATTCTAATAGAGTTGTTGCCTTCTATCAATCATGACCAAACCTCTCAATGAAGGCATATTTGAAGAAGTTTACAAAGAATTCCTAAGATTAGAAAAACTTTTGAGCGACAACTGGCCAGGGAAAGTAAAGCTCTTAGATACATTCCCCCCTACAGCAGTCACAGAAGATAGGATGGATGATTCTAATGAAGGAAGTAT